>NW_028292569.1:24551105-24851105 GCF_029948245.1 Actinia tenebrosa | reverse complement strand
AAATTGGCATTAAATTGGACTGCTTTACACTAAACGCTCCCTACTCCTTATCCAGTACAGGTTTTGCATTTTCAGCCGTACAGATCTCGATCAGTGACTTGTTTACTTGCAGAAGATCAAGGTCGATAACCTAGCACCCCCGGCGTTGTAGAACCCCCAGCGAGCTTACAAGTATGAAGCTCTATTTGGAGGCCCAATGAACAATGAAAGATAACTAGATTCTCTGCAAGAAACCGTTTTGTAAGTGCTGTTTGGCACAACATTACTTCTGCTTAGCAAAGTAAATGGTAGTAACATCGTACATCTATTAAATCGATACGACACTTTTTCCCACAGTTTCTCGTTCGACGCTAATTCCGACGAGCGGAGGAAAGAAAAAGCTGGAACATCTATCTGAATGAGACGTTTAGATTATTCTTGGCATTTTTGCGCCAATATATTTGTCAGGAATTTTTATTAGTTAATCTATATTTTTTAATTATTAGTACATATTGTTAGCTAAGTCTACGTGTCAGGTTCTTTGACTGGGGGCGCTGTCTCAAGCGTCTTTTCAAGATACCAGAGCTCTTTTGACACATGTTCGTGATATTTCACTCTTCACGCAATCATGAGCAATAAAAGTTCAATTAAAAACATCAGACATACAGAAATTTATATATACAAAGTTGTAAAGTGTTTCACAAATTATATTTACAGAGTGATAATATATAGGACTTTACACGAAGCCTACGTTATTTGCGGTAAAATTGATCAAAGATTTCGGACCGAAAAACTAATATATAAGGACATTTGAGATATTAATGAGGTCAAACTTAAAAAAAATTTATCAAAATGAAGCAAGTTTAAAGCAGGGAATGTTTTCTTTTAACTGGTGAACTTTTCTTCGTTGGGACTATACCACGTGACAAAAAATCCTTCTGAATTTTTGACGGTTTTTGTCAAAAGAAATAATGTTAAAAAAAGACGGAAATAACTAAGAATCCAAGAATATAAAACAAACAAGGACATTGGAAGTACAAAGTTCTGGCCAGATGCCCACTCATTCTATTCAAAGACCAGCTACAGCCATTCAAAGTGGTTTGTTCTTCTTCAAGTGGCGAAATGAAGCCTTAAATGTCGGTTATCGAGCGACAGAGCTTGATTATGACATTACGTCGCTCACCCCAGAAATTCTACGCAGGGCCAAATTGAAACAAGTCAGCTTTTGACAAATGATTTTTATTCAATATGTCAATCATGTTGACTTAGGAGTTTTATTAGGTTTTTGTGTAAATTGACCGATTTTGTTCTTCAATTTTTATGTGCTGCGGAGAGCAAACACGGCTGCGGACTGGAGGAAATTTCGATGTCGGTGCTGTGGTTAAACTAAGTCAAGATATTTTTATCCCACAACTAATGCTATACTTCACTGCGCGCGCCGTGTAAACGAATTCATTTAGCACACGAATCATAAAGAGCGACAAAAACAGCAATAAACCTCAAGTTATATAAATTAGTCTTAAATAAAGAACAATATCTTTGATCAACAAGAAACTGGACCAAAAACAATCGACTAGAATCCTTGTGTTCACTGAGATAACAACGATGCATTTTGTGTTCATTGGAGCTGTGGATTGTGATTCTGTAATTAATCTACACACATGATGTACTGTCTTACTTTGCTGGGGTCCCTGCTTCATCATCCTGTATACTTTCCTCATTAATCTTTGGGCAATCAATCGCCATTATAAGTGTCCGATAAAATCATACTCAATAATACGTGTAAGAATACTAAACAACAAATGACGAAATGTTCCTTTCAAGCGAAAACCTGCGCGGATTGAAAAGTTTTTGAACTTTTTAACGAGTGTAAGGAGAGAAATTTCAATGTCAAAAATTCACTTGTTGAACAAAGAAAGTATGAAAAATGAGGTATTGAAGGTTACACACTTCACGATTAGCACCCTTGGTAGTGTTCGCACCTTTCTTACAGGATTACAACACCTTGAAGCAACCATTACAAATGTCCTGCCGGAGACCAATTTTTCGTTGTTATGAAGAGCCATTTCATTGGATGTTGCTACGTTTTCTCATAATTAGGCTTGATATCTATTTTATATTACTCAGTCTTACATTCCATGTCATGTTTACTTGTATCCCAAATCTTTGTGTTGTATAAGATCAAACTATAATTATACTATAAACAGAACTCACCTGAAACGACGTGGCATAAAGAACGATCTCCAACAGCACCACACATCTTGCAAAATTCTTCATGTTACTGCGACAAATAAAAAATATTTTAAAGGTTAAAAGAGAATAGCGAGAAGTTTTTGATGATTTTGTTTTGAGCTTTAAGTCCGCCAACTATTGTTTTGTCCTAATACTATACACGTTCAAATTTCTACACTTACATCTGACGCTGACACGCTAAGAAGCTGCTCAATTCTACTTTAAAAACGAGTATTCAATCCATTGGTGTCTACTAAGGACTTCATTTTTTAGCCTAATTCCATCTAATGTAAAGGAACTTGAATGCTAGCAGCTGTAATACTACTAGATGCACACTAGCGCTTCAAGCCAAAACACAAAAGCACAAGTTCTGAACATCTAAAGACTCTTGCTTACATTGTAATTACCTAGGTATGCTTGCTAACGACACGCCGAACAATAGAAAATATGCCGGGGAAGCCCTCGGTGGCTCTTTGAACCAGAACGCTCCAAATACATATTCACGAACTGTCTTTGAGCGCAACTCAACCAAAACGATGAAAGGACTTGCATAACTTGTGACTTAGAGGGATTTTAGTCCCAGGCCTGCGCGATAACGTACCCGGGCGCGCAAACTTCAGAGGCAGCATAAACTGTTAAAATGGCGTAAAACAGAAAATACTCATTTTTTAAAGAGATTTTTTTACGTTAAGAAAATAAGGTCACAGGTTGTAGACAGTCGTTTATAACATTGTCAAACCAAGTCCAATTCTTATAATGATGACACAGTAAAGCACGCAGTTTTGGCCTCCCGCAAACCAGATTTGAGCTTAGCGAACAGACGGTCAGTTGTGGGAAAGAGGCTTTGCATGAAGAATGTCAAAATTAGGACGAATTAGCTGCAACTCCCACTCAACGTAGAGCCGCAATATTCACTAATAACCCTTTGAATGCTCATTAACTGCACTGGAATTCGACTGAATGAAAATGAATCAAAAATCTTTGACCTTATATTTCGAACAAATAAAATCCCGCGGTAATTTTTTAATTTATTCGACCATGATATTTCCTCTTTAAGTCGTTCACTCCGAGAACTAATAATAGCTTATCGAGGGAGATCACAATAATTAAATACTCTCCCATCAAATACAGTTACAAAGTATACAATTTTAGACAATTATGAGTGATAATTAAGATCTCGGCCAAGCAACTGCGATAGACAAGAGTTCACAGCTGAGAATAGAATATTTCTAGGGTTAGTGTCAGATAAAAGGTCACAAAATAAGTAGGCATATGTAGGCTTTGCTATAAAGAAAATCTCGATGGCACATGAGCTCTTAAATGAAGTACAACATAAAAACATTCGTAAAATATATGAAACAAAAATTGCGCAAATATATGTAGACCGTTATCACGATCTGGCAACATTACGCATCCTGTTGTCATCCATCCGCGGGAACCCAGGGGTAAACTTCTCGTCACTCGATTGTTTTTTTTCTGGGAGCGAGAAAGAAGTGACAGAATTTAACCCCTGGGTTCCCGAGTTCGCTTGTTATCCACAGCGCAAAGCTATAGCACTACATCGCAAACCTCGGGTTAAAAAAATAAAAATAAAAAATGGAAATATTCAGTTTGTCCTAGTACTCCGTACAGGCATATCTAAGTATATAGAAGCGGGAGAATATAAAGATCTTAGCATTAAAGTGGGATAGAACCTAAACTAATATCAGTCACTGGCCTCACTTGTTTTGCATCAATTCGCTAACTCTATTCAGCGCTGACATATACTTTGCCAACCTCTGGTGTTTTTGTCCTAAATGATGGAATTTAGAAGGAAATAGCGGTTGATTAAAGCATAAGGTTGCATTTTTCCACACATTTGTCGATACTTTTTCTATTCCTATGATCAAGGCTACTCAAGCAGATGTTGTGATAGGGCCGGAGTTCTCAGCAGACAATAATATCCTTAACAATTTAGCTGCATGCTTTCCATCTATTGTTACGTTGAATTTTGAACGACAAAATACAACAAATTCCTTTCACAATCAAACGTACCTAAATATCCTGTCTCGAAGCCTGCAGATTACTCCAGTTTACACAAAAACGAGTGAGTATTATCCATTAATTCGGGAAAGAATCTTCTGATAACTTTGTACAAGACAACTACACCTACTCCGCCGAGTCTCCACCCATACCAGAGAGAGACTGATCTTCTTCCCACCTTGCATTTTAATAGGAAACCAAGACAAAGCATGTCTGTTTTAACAACATCTGTGGTAACTCAAAACGAGTCGAGTAACTCAATAATCAAAATGAAAATAAGGAAACAGGTGGGGTTTTTTCTTAGCCCCAATGAATCCATTAACCAGACATGTAGTTACCGAGGTTATCGTATGTAGTATTAAAGAAATAATACTGGAAAAGATTGAGCGTGTTTTTCGACGATCGATTCTGCGCTAAAAATTCTTTTACGATCTCATTTTAGCCGATTATCTAATGTTAACTATTTTGCACCCACACGACTTAGCTTTGTAATATAATAACTGCTATACTCAAATGTCAAATTCGCGCATAAAATTACTATTTTTATTTCAAATGCATGAAAGATCAATTTGGGATCATATCTCCAGACGTAGTGCTAAAGCGCAGTATGGTAGCGCGAAGCATTTACGGCTATTAGGTTTCTTCACTTTTCTTTTTCCGTTTAACCTCAAAAATTCAACCAAGAAAAGACTAGAAAACTCAAGCGCACGGTCTTCTTTATCGTGGGTTAAATCCTACGCTTTAAATTAGTAACACGCAGCAGACACTTTAATTTTGTTGCATTTTATTTTACCCTCCAGATTTCTGTAAGCTGTGATATCATCATCGCGTCATTAAGATGTCATAACGAGTAATTGTGACGTCATCAATCAATGCGTCCTCATTTCATTTTTGAGAGCTATTAAGTGTGACGTAATTCGGCGAACGAAAAACAACGTCCGGATCAAAATTAGAAATTACTTCTACAGATATTTTTGTGTAGTTTTTCTTCATAGCAGATTTTCTGCTCATATATCTAATTGTTCAAGGTAGAGAATACTTCCTGGAAATAGGTCGTAGCAAAGATTTTAGTAATCTTTTGTGTGATTGTACCTGGAAATACGTCACAACTTAAAAGCCCTATCCCTATAGTCATTGTGATATCGTCATTATACTATCTTTGTACAGTTATTGTGATATCATCATCAACTCATTGTGATGTCATCATCGCATCACTCATTGTGATGTCATCATCGCATCACTCATTGTGATGTCATCATCGCATCACTCATTGTGATGTCACCATCAACTCATTGTGATGTCATTACAGTCATTGTGATATCATTACGTAGTCATTGTGAAGTCATTACGCAGTCATTGTGATGTCATTACGCATTCATTGTGATATCATTACGTAGTCATTGTGAAGTCATTACGCATTCATTGTGATATCATTACGTAGTCATTGTGATGTCATTACGCATTCATTGTGATATCATTACGTAGTCATTGTGAAGTCATTACGTAGTCATTGTGATGTCATTACGCAGTCATTGTGATATCATTACGCATTCATTGTGATATCATTACGCATTCATTGTGATATCTTTACGTAGTCATTGTGATGCCATTACGCATTCATTGTGATGTCATTACAGTCATTTGATGTCATTACACATTCATTGTGATGTCATTACGCATTCATTGTGATGTCAGTTACGCAGTCATTGTGATGTCATTACACAGTCATTGTGATGTCATTACACAGTCATCAGTGATGTCATTACGCAGTCATTGATGTCGCGTGACAAGTAACGTGACAGTGACCATATCGTACTGTAAGTACTTTATGAAATACAGAAGAAAATAAAAATAGAATAAAAGGATGAAAAAATTGTTGAATTATTGCAAATGGATCCAGGATTCGACGCGAAAAGTAAAGCAAAGAGTTTTTTTTAGGCTGTTAAAAGCAGTTACAGTCGGCAGGGCAAATCGAAAAACCGTGGGCACCTAGAAATATATACTTCAAGAATGTTTCTTAACCAATCAGAAGCTTTAGTTTTATCTTTCCGTTGTCTAATGGTTAGAAAGTCAATTCTGATTAGTTAAAGAACAATTGGAAATTCCTGGAATATTTCTAAGTGCACACGGTTTTTCGATTCGCACTGTAATTTATTATTATTTCCCGAGGTTTTTCCTCAAGAGTCGGAATGGCTAATTGAGACCAACGGTAATACGAAAATGATGCTGGTTGAACCAATGTCAAAGGTCGCATAAAAAACAATTGTCATACAAGATAACGAAAACCAAACTTTTGTAAGGGTTATGTTTTTAAGAAGTTTTTATCTGTTTCTGATTCGTGGTCAGCTCACTGTTAGCGATATTTTTAAAACGTGGATAAACAAATAGTTGGCGCCAATTTCTTTTATCAATAGTTTTGGCGCCAAAACACAGACGCGTGTGGCGTAACAGGACTCGTGTTTTCATTGCATTTCCATGCTAATGAGATTGTGACAGACGGAGAAAGATGGCCAGATCGGAATACAAATAACCGTCCACTGAAGACGACAATCCAGACAGGAAAAAGATCAAAGATTGTACTAACAAGGGCTAAATGGGGTCTGACAAGGGTAAGGATTAGAAAGGAATATGAAGAAAAAATCGAGCTTAATTACTAAATCACAGCTCACAGACTTAGCACCGATTAAACTCACCGCGGGAATTTTAAGTAACCACAAGACGTGAAATTATAGTCTATTTGCTTAGAAAAACGGCTGTCAAATCATATCTGTGACGTCATTCGTGCATGTGGATTGGTTTAACGCATGGCATGAGAATAATAAACAAATATATATATACCATAAAAACAAAGTAAGAATATAAATACTTTGGGTAAGAATCATATAATTCATAAGAAATGAAAAACCGACACAGTCGTGATTCTTAAGGAGAGAGGATGGATTAATCCAGTTAGAGACGAGACTACATCCAGCATTTACCATATTTGACAGCTTGTTGATTTGTCAGTTTTCTGGATCAAAAGATAAAATCCAAAGGAAATTATCCATTTTTTTCGTTAACTCCAAGAAAAGGTTTCTTAATTCTCATACCAGCACATCAATAGTTGAAAAAATCCCGTGTAAAAAATCATTTAAACATCCATCAACTTTAATATAAATAAAAAATAGATAAAAATATTTTGTACTTTTACTATGAATCACCAGAGGGTGCTTAAAATTGTTATGACTCTTTAACCTTTATGAACAAAAACGAGAAATCGAAAATTAACCTTAATATTTAAGGTATCATAACTGAGCCGCATTCCAAGTTTCAACTACTTTATTCCGACGACACTTAGAGATTATAGCTCCATTCTTTCAGTGTACCGATGTAAAAAATCACAATGAACTAAGAGGCTTTATATATGATGTTTAGAATGATTGCAATAAACCCCCGAAAAAATAACTAGCCTTAACATGTATAAGACTTAAAGAGGAATAAAGAAAACATCAAGGCTTATGTGGACGTATTCGAGATGTGTGGCAGTCTGCGAGCTTGGACGCTTTTCTGATTAAAGAGAGCTTGAATACGCCCCCGTTCAAAATACCACGAGTTGGTGGCGCGAACGGTGTTGGTGCTGGGGCTGACTTACATATCTGTTGAATATCTGCCGTCTGTTTTAGCCAATCCATCAGAAAATATGACTGTGTTCAGAGAAGTAAATGATATAAGAATACAGAGAACAGAGCGACATCTTTGAACTGAGTCAAACTAAAACTGATGTTATCTCAAAACGACTGTGCTAATATAATCAAGTCAGGTAATCGCTAGAATCAAAGCCAGGTCCTACAGAAAAGCCCAAAGTTCATTTGTAACTACTAAAGCTGAAGTTATCCTGGATAATGGAGGCGGTTTTCAGATAATATGAAAGTGCGACCACGTAAATGGAGGGCAGAAATCGGTCATCGTCTGTTGTGCAGGAGTGCATGTGTTTCTATTCAACGTTCTTCAAATTTAAAAAGCCGGAAACAACGCTAAATAGATTTCAGCCAAACAAAAAACTCTTGCTTGTATCTTACATATTAGTTATGAATGTTAATAAGATATCGATAGTATTAATATAAAAAGAAACATTCATAGGACGTACCTGATATTGTAGTTTATTGTGTCTTCTTCAAGTTGCTGCAGCAAATGGCAAATCCCCAGAGGTCGCGCTCTAATTTCAAAGCTTCTCCTTTCTGCACCTTTTGACCAGGTCTGACGAGGTCCTCGACTAAAATGAACCAGGCTGGAAATAACGACACAACAAGGTACTTTAATGACGAGCTGCGTTGATGCTTCGGAATGGACTCAATTGATAATTTGTCTCGAGTGGGTTCCTAAAGGTTCTGCACTTTTGGGGGAAATGCGACAAGATTTGGAGTCAATTATCGGATCTTTATGTCAACTTAGCGGGTGTTGGTTAAAGCTATCCGCTCCTTGTTATCCACAGATACTGGACCACACATCTGACCTACTCCAGCCTTTCTCAATCCAAAATAGTTTAAGGAAAAGTATTTTGCGTGTTTGTTTTATTCAGGCCTTGAAGATGATCTCCAGAATAAACAAAACTAAGTAAACCAAGGCTCTAGTGTCAGTTTTGTCAGAAGATACGTTTAGAGGTTCTTATCAGCAAGAGGGGACAGCAGCTGCCAAGCAAATTGCATACCAAAAACCCGGTGACGTTTCCGCGAGAAGTTCTGTGTTACCTCATGGACTATTTCTTATCTCTAATCTAGGAGGGCACGAAGATAACGATTCAGGGAATGTAATGGTCTGGTTAAACCGTGAGAAAACTCTAGCATACCATCTTCATGGAACTTTAAGAACGTCGCTAAAATTCTGCGCCCATTACTGAAAACTCGTAGTACTTATAAATATAAAATTTGTTTTATACGAGCTTCAGAGTCCTTGAACCAATGAATGGTTATGGTTTCGTGATGGTAGATAACCCTGAGAGAGATATCATCAAATCTTTTCTGCCTAAATAGATCTCCGGGGTCAAAAGATACACACCGAGTCCTTTGTATTGGCTCGTTGTCTTTGTGTTCATGATAAAATCTACCGGTAAAGCGATATGAGATGGCTCTCCGATAGGAATAGATTAGCACTTAGTACTTACTATATTCTTTAAAAAATTGCAACTGATACATAATAAAAATAATACGACTTGGAAATGCTATGGAGCTATACTAAGTGTTCCTTCTAACCTCTCTCTCTCTCCCTCTCCCTCTTTTGATGCTACTGTCGTTGTTGTTGCTGCTGAGGCCTCTGCTGCTACTGGTTTTCAGTGCTGCTGTTGCTGCTGCTGCTGTTGCTACTGCTACTGCTGCTGCTGCTGCTGCTGCTGCTGCTGCTGCTGCTGCTGCTGCTGCTGCTGCTACTGCTACTGCTACTAGTACTACTAGTACTACTAGTACTACTATTATACTACCACCACCACCACCACCACTACCACCACCACCACCACTACCACCACTGCAGCTACTACGATTGCAATTGTTATGACCACTTTTGCTGTTGCTACTACTACTATTTCAGTACTACTAATATTGCTGATGGACATTCTGTAATGAACCCAACTTCAATTCTCATGAACATCACACTAGTCAAATCGTACAGAAAGTATCACTAGTGTTTGCAGTCTCATTACGACAGTGTCAAAAATTAAATGGCCTAAAGGCGATATTAATCTTCTATAAACGGTCATATCAAGAAAATAATTTTCGCTAACAAGACAGTTTACCTCAGAGGTCACTCGTAGTTCAAGCTCTTATCACAAATCCTTCAAAGCGCCATATTTGATGTAATGGTCGTCCGTCCAATGAGTGGGAAGTCAGCCACTCAGCGTGGGGTCCCAATCAAGAATACAATTACGCTACGATAGGTGTGAAGATGGAGAGAAAGATAACACTAAATAGCTGTTGAATTGAGCAAGAACAATGTCCGTTTATATAAATAAACGCTTGCACTTCATAGGAAATTGAATTCCGAATCAAAAATTGTTTTGGCTAATGAGACATAAGTCACGCTTCAACGTATATAGAAATGCGCAGAGCTTTGTCTGAAACTATGAGAAAAACAGCTTCGTTAAATTAGACATCAATATTAGTCTGGGTTAGGCTTTAAAAAGAAAGAAAACTGCTACAATATTATTACTTCTTTGAATAGCCTGGACAAGTTCTACTTTACGAGATGGTGCTCGCGTCCTGATACGTAAAGGGGAAGAGACTGTGTAGTTGTTCGGGGCCTGTTTTCCCAAATCTTATTGTTAAGAAAAGAATAAAAGGCGACCGCAAAGGAAAGGAATGAAAGCTCACAAGTAATTAATCTTAATTGAATTAATTTTTTCGAATTTGTTCAGTCTGACAGTCTCACGCGAGAGGTGGATGCATGAGGAAGAGAAAGAAAAATTGAGAAGAAGAAGAAGAAGAAGAAGAAGAAGAAGAAGAAGAAGAAGAAGAAGAAGAAGAAGAAGAAGAAGAAGAAGAAGAAGAAGAAGAAGAAGCATAAGCAGAAGCAGAAGAAGGAGAAGAAGAAGAAGAAGACCTCAAAGGACCTCACAACGCGGCGAACCAAAAGATATTTGAGCTACAGCAAACAAAATAATTGAAAACGAATGTTAAAATAAATATTTTTAGAACAATTTCCAGATAAGATAAAAATCCAATCAATCATCAAAAAATTGATTTCCACTGGGAGGAGTTGCCATCAGATGTGAGTTAAATTTTTCTCTTCCTTGATTCGACTGTTGCATTTATTATGATTGTTTTACGATATGTATACACCCTTGCATGTAAGATAAATAGCTTCTTTTATTGATAATAAAGAAAACATGAAGCGCAAATAAACAAAGTTATAAATATGGTGCACTCAATTACGGGAAGACGGCTTACTTAAAACAAAATCAACTCAGTCAAGACACGAAAACATATTTTGGATTTTTCATTCAAGAAGTTCAAAGATATGAAAATCGTGAAGGAGCTAATGTGGAAAATTTTTCTTTCTTTCTTTCTTTCTTTCTTTCTTTCTTTCTTTCTTTCTTTCTTTCTTTCTTTCTTTCTTTCTTTCTTTCTTTCTTTCTTTCTAAAATCTCACACGATTGCCAAGTGTATCCACGGGTCTAGCTCTTTAACATCCTAGTCACTTTAAACTGATGTTTTATTGAAGAGCATGGAGAGATTTTCTGAGAATTTTATGTATTGTGTCACGCTACGGCATGGTATTTCTAAATAACACTTTTTGAAGAGCTAACAACTATTTGATTCCCAATAATCATTTATTCCATCACTAAGTCTAAGCTTATGCCTTTACCAGCGATGCGCATTTTTAGATATTTATATACCACGAAAGACTAGACCAAACACTAAGCATTAAAAAAAGGGGGGGTGAGAGCTAAACCAAGAGAAATTCAGACATGACTCAAGCATTATAGTAATCCTTGTACCTCTTAAAGGCTGACCAAATACCCACATGAATAGATCATTCCGGTCATAATAGGAAAACTGCGGTTTTTTGACTTCGTGAGCCTTGCCAAGACTTTATTTTTGTGGACAAAGCTAGGAGATGACAGTCTTATCTGTTGACCTGTCTAGATATAACTTATCTGACAAGAGGAAGCTATGGTCACTTAAAACTAACCCATATGCTTGTGATGCGTACGAGGAGAAAAAAACAGTGATATGCTAGAATTAAACACGTATACCAATCTTGTTCCCAAAACCCCGGTCCAGTTGAACTTTCTTACTACTTATGACATGATTGACAGAACTGTATCAAATGTGATGGCATGCGCCACGAGTTGGTCGCATCGGGAAATCACGAATAATTTCAGTCATAGCCGTCATGTTGGTTAAATTTATCAAACGATTTTTCATTCGCTCTACAGCGACATCACCCAACATTACGAACGCGCCTTCGGCAAACTTTTTCTCCCTCTTAACTTACTAAAGGCTCTCCGTGCCAGGATGTGCAAAGGCTATCACACTCTAAGACTTTTTTCTTCAGTTTTTTCCTCTTAGGAATGTTTATGATATACCAACAATACTCTGACTTTGTTGTGGTTAAAATTTTATTTTGTTGTGTTTTGTCGAGTTTTGAGAAAATGGATTAATTTCCTTTGAAAGGAAATGTCACTCAAATCTACAACTTCAGTATTCATTAAAAGGACATTAAAAGAATTTAATCGCATAGACTAAGAATAACTACATCGTGCTGGAATGTAACATGACCGTCAAGTGGGACTCTTAAGTGCTCCTGCGCATGCGCACCTTTACCAAAGTTTTAGTATTTGTTCGGTGGCTCAGGAAACTAACTTGAGCTCCTGATTCGTCAAGGTATTCGAGTCTTCAGTCTTTCTGGTCAGCGACAAAAGTGCTGACTACCTACTTTCTTATTTTCAGCAATGTGCTCAAACACATTTGGAATACAATACGGTCGTAGGCTTACCTGAAGAAGGCAAGTAATAGCTTGCCGAAATATCGTTTTAGTGAACAAATTTCTACCTACGGTGTACTGGATTTTCATTTATCTTTTAAATTCGCTTGCAGCGGTCACCTTCAATTTGAGCGCGAGCAACGGTCGCTTTAACCAACTCCCAATTTCCAATGAAAATCAAATCTGCATGCTTTTGAACTCACAGAATCATGATCTGTATGCCAGTCCTCTATCTATCCTCATCACTATGGGGTTAACGATTCTGTTACCCAAACAGCCCTCTTGGAGGCATAACTGTATTAATGCATTCTAATGCCAACCAACAATATCAGAATAAACATTGCGCATATTAAAGAGATCAAGACTGTCAGGACCAGTACTCCAAGTTTTGTTTTGATAATCAAAGCCTGACTATTACCCAACAATGCTCGTGACGGCTGCAATGGTAATTACTGTCACTTGTTGAGAAACACGACTACAATAAACTCATTTTCCCCGCTTAGAAATCTTGTAGATCACACCAAAAATTCAATTTGACTAAAATGAATGCTCTTAGGAGCTCATTGCACAATTAGTTATATCCTACAAATTAGACTTTAAAGATTTTTTCTGCATTAGTAAGTTGTAGTGTTTTCTTATTTACTTAGTGAACGGTATAGGGCGGGAAACTCGTGGAAAAGTTTCCGATATTTTCCGATAAGTCTTTCTAAAAAGCAATCTAAAGAAAGAGGTATTTCTGTTTACTTTCTCCGCTTTCTGGAAGAATGATGAGAATTCAGAAAGTAAGTCATTGGGTGTTTGAGTTGCGCTTAGGTTTTTGTAGCAGAAATCCTAAGAGTAAACTTCTAAAAGACCACTGAAAACATACCGGAAATACCTTCTTTAAAATGTTTGGCGATCTCTTTGAGTGAAGAGGAAGAGCTAAGATGGTCTGAAAAGGTTTTTATCTACTCTCTAATTAAAAGGCTTTTGGGGACAAACACTAAGCTTTGGAAAGTGCTGAGACTGCAGTGACTTACTTGAGATGGTTGAGCTCAGTTTAAATCAAGTGAGTAGAATCTTCAGTTATTCTGCTCTCAGTTCGGAGGCAGGGTTCTTTTAATTTAGCTCCACAATCTTGACAGCGGCTGCAAAGAAGAAAAAAAGATGAGATGTTAAAAATTTTTTAGAATCTTCAGATGGTTTAGCAATTAAAAACCATCTTGAAAACTCTTTGTAGGTATTGTCTGGTGTCTCGTAAATATAGAATAAATATATGTCGATTAGTTAACAAGTAAAAAGCTTAACCGCACAAAGTATATCATGAACGCAGGAAAATAGCAACTGAGCAAGTGTTTCAAATACTACAACGGCTATGTATTGAGACATGTACAATCAACGTTACATTTTTACACTGAATTTACCCTATTAACTGATACTCATACGATGGAGAAAGTCTACTGACTAAGATACATACAGAAAACCTGTTGAAAAAATAAGTCAAATGCAATCCGCGCAAAAATCAAGCAACTTTTGTCTGCAATAATTGTCGTGAAACCCTACCAACGTTGTTCTAAATTGGTCAGGTCTTATGGAAATATATATGTTGGCAATCAAAACTAAAATTTTAGACAATACCGTATACTTGACGTCGTTTTACTTCTGATTGACTTACTGGCCTTTTTGACACAGCCTCGGTAACCATGCAATAACGTGCAAGACGATATTCTCAACGTACAAAGTTATGTTGTGAGCACTCGACATAGGTCACTTGTAATACTTGGTAATACAAATTGGTCTCGTGCGGTAATGGTTTCAGAGAAGTATGCGCTAATGTTTTTTTATATATGACGAGAATTCATTTCTTTTAGGCTTATTCTTTTTTAAGATAAGACCACGTGATTTGTTAATTTTGCAAGGCATGCTGGTACAAATGTATAATGAAAGTTTAGTTCACAGTTTGTTTGCTTATTTGTTTATTCTGTTGTCAAGGAAAATGTAGTCATTTCAAAGTACGACCACCGTCGACGTCAAAGCCTTAACTTTGTTAGTGCGCATGCTCAGAGATTTTCGATAATCATATACATCTTTCACGCATGCGCAGCAGGAACATAAGGCACTCTTGTTGCTACAACACAGAAAATGCCTATTTTTAGTTTTCACTTGTCCAAAATTATTCGAATTTCTTACTTTCCTTGTATATGTTTAGATGACACTAAATCCTCGAATGTATAGACGGCAGTAATCGCAGACTAATTTGTGTGCGCAAGTTTCAAACTAAGTACATAGAAATAGGTATCGTGCGGGATAGAAAATAATGATGGATTCCTAGGTGGTCCTATATCCCTTGTTCCTTATTCTTAAATCCAAGGACGCCGGTATCCGTGGATTCTGACTATTTCTTCGATGCCGCTGACTGACCAGTGTAGAGGGAAGTCTCCGCTACCGTTGAATTGCGTCACCTGAATTCAACTAGTTTTGAATTCGAGGTCTTTTATTTGTTCGCACCTGGTGACTGGTGCACCCCGACGGCAACGTGACTCTGCGATCGCGACCTATCTTTCGAGTGAACCGTACCACTTAGAAGAGAATCTAAGAGAGCACTACGAGCCTCGAATGTAATACTCACAGACACTTGATCCCGCTACGTGCTATGCTGCACAAGATTAAATTCTGAGACCATGGAGGAAACATGGAATGACAAATCTTTGTTTAAACAAATTATTATATGGATTTGCGTCGTTTGTTTAAAGCGTTTACCCAAAAAAGTTCCACAATCACTATTTAATTTCTCCTTCACAATGTCTCTTTTCATTGCCGTCACTTTTTTTGGCGAACTCAGTTTCCACAATAAACAAAAAAAATAATTTTATGACTAGAATTAAAGAAATTCTTTACTTTTCTTAAAAATCAAAGGACTTTTTAGTAGCAACCTGGAGATTTTCTCACGGAACCTGCACCTATATATATGTATTCCGACCAAAATATTTCTTAAGGAAAGTTAATGTCGTAAGAGATACTCGATAGGAACGTTGCGCTATAAGACATTTTTGGCATCGGACGTCGAGTCGTGTAATGCGCTTTGTAAGGCCAAGTTGTATCCAGTAATTCAGATGAAAACGTTCACAACTTCCTGTCGGTACGCTGTAACTTGGCAAGAACACGGCTATGAAATCTAATAAAATAGAGACGCTTACAAATAATCGTTTTTCAGTTGAGAAATTTTTTTTGCGCGTTTCTCGTTAACCTTAGCAGTAACTAACTATAATAGATCGTGCAATTGCTAAGATGCTGTTGCTGCAGAAAATATAATCCATGCATATAAAAATAGTAAAGGCTTCAGATGAAGCCGGCTGTAACATTCCATGAATATATTCGAAGATTTTTGCACAATTGACAGTACGGAATGGAGTGCTTCAAGGATCTCAATATTGACAAGCACCTCGGATAAGATCTACGAGTTCTTCTTATTCGTTTAAGAGCCGGCTACTTCTCATCTCTTACTGTCGATTACATATTCTAAAGTTGAACAACTACAATAAAAACTCTAATAATCACGCAAACATATTTAAGTTCAATTTACGAATCCCCTGTCCTTATAACAGAAGAATATTCTCGTTTACTATCATAAAAACGCCTCAACAAAGCCGAAATTAGTGGTGTAATTAGGTGCCAAAAAGACCAAATATTAGAAATCCAGCAATTACAGCAGATATTTCAGCTCCAACAGACGTCGACTCGATATTCAAGTTTGTGCCACGGTAGAGTTACACAATAAACAACAAGACAAGAACTGTACAGTGTACAAGTCGACTTGAGTCACAAGGAAGCGTTAAGTACTTACTAAGCTGACGTACGGGTTTACGTCTTTCCACTTTGGGCTTCAAATCTGAACTTGAGTCACCTGTACCATGATATGGTTCTCAGTAGAGTCTTACTAAGTAGACCATGTACTGCAATCAGTCGAGTATGCCAATGGTTCCGTAAAGCCTCAAGGCTTACGCTTTTCTTATATGCATTTTATGTTAATCTTTTAGAGCCAATAGATGAAAGGACGGCAGCCGTGTTTACTGAAAGAATTTTTCTAATAACATGAAGTTTATCGGAGTTTCATTCCTCTTCACGATAATCTAATCAAAGCCAAAGAGTACTTCAAGCCAAACGTCTCGTGTGCTCAAGTTTAAGCTGCCTTATCTCAAGTTGAAAACTCTTTTCTCAGTTTAAACGCAAACACTATAAAATATTCAATTCAAGAGCTTTAGTGTATTTGTGTGCATACATAACTAAGTATACTTCTGTTATCGACGCTTGTGGTCTAGATTTTCGACAACCAGACAAGTTTGACAAACTTTCTGCCAACCCGAATGATGTTTGGACTTTTTCTCTGTTGCTATGTTATTTGTCCTTTACGACGTTTTGCTAAAGACTTTTCAAGGTTCTGTGGAGATCACATGCTGCAAACAAAGGATCTATCGCTAAGATGCATTGTTTTTTGTCAACCGCTAATTTTATCAGCAAACGCGAGAAATTTCTCACATTAGGATGATTTCCATGACAACTGCTATTTCCGCGGGAAAACAGTACGTCGTAGAGCTGACAGACCTATACCACGTGATGCTAGTATGCTTTCAAACAAATCAACTGTCATAGACTTAGTTTGATTCTCATCCCAAATGTCTATGCAAACAGATTCAAACAAGTATAATATGACAAAATATACCCTTTGCATCAACGGAGATTTTCAGACTTATGAAGCCACAGTCGTGAAAAAGTGGAAAACTTAGCATGGACGGCGCTAAATGAGGGAAGTTTTCCTGAGTGTCAGCCATGCGATCATTGGCCTGCTCAAGAACCCAGCCTCTAAAACTGCCACTTTAATAGCCAAAATACGTGGTATCAGTGACGTTAGTTTTAGGGAAGACTGAAGAAGTGAAACTGATTTTTAATCACACTGAGGTCTTCCAGTTGCTCACCAAGGTTCTTTCATGAATAATAAGCCGGGAAATATTCTAAAGTCCTCAAGCAGTTTTACACCGCAACTAGATTAACTCCCAGCTAAGCAGGTCAAACCGGTTTTGAAACGTCATGTAACGAGACTAAAATGATAAGACTGATGATTGTAATACTTGTCACGCAACATTAGGTTCTATTATGTAACAAATGTAATATGACTCTCTCTCCCCTCTCTCTACACACATTGTATCAAGTTAAGCACCAGAATAAGTATACCGAATTAATCGTCATTAAAGCAAGCAACCATAATCAAAGCCTCCACTAAATATCATGACATGGTGTCAGAAGTAAAGCACTAAACACACAAGACACTGGAAGGTCAGTAATATTAAGAAATAAGCGTTTTTTCGGCAAGAAACACATCAAGCATGGCGACAGGGTTCACGCCCCCTGTTATGAACTGGCAAGCTGGAGCCGATATCACCGACGAATTTGCTAGATTTAAACAATATTGCCAATTAATATTCACCGGTCCGTTCTCAAAGAAATCAGATGTAGAAAAATCCTCATATATATTACTTTGGATAGGCCGTCAAGGCGTAGATATATACAACAGTTTCACGTGGGCCGACGACGATGACAAAACAAAGCCCGACTTTATTTGGTCCAAATTCGAAAAGCATCTTGCACCTAAAACTAACTTTAGATTAGAAAGATATCAGCTACAACATCTAAAACAAAATAACGATGAGAGCACTGATGATTTCATGACTAGGTGCAGGAATCATGCAAATAAATGCAAGTTTAGAGATCAACAGGAGTTAGAAGAACGCCTGATTGAACAATTGATTATAGGCACTAAGCACGTTAAAGCTCAAGAGCGAATACTAGAGCACGGAAACGACTTAACGCTCGACAAAGCAATCGAATACGCCCGAACTTACGAAGCAACGATGGCGCATATAGCACAGCTATCCAACAAACCGCTTGACAACCAAAGCGTGCACGCCATAGGAAAATCCGGAACCGGGAACATGAGAAAATGTGGAAACTGCGGAAACAATCACGAATACCGAAAATGTCCCGCATATGGCTCTACATGCAATTACTGCTCCAGAGCTAACCACTGGAGTAAAATGTGCCGTCAAAAGAACAGGTCCACACAACAGCCCACAAACCAACATACGACACAAGACAAAAAACCATCATATCAAGACAGCACACAAGACGCACGTCACAAAAACAAGCGCGTCCATGAGATGGTGAACACAAATGATTTACATGAACATTTTGACTCATTGAATTTTGAATCAATAAGTGTCGATAACGTCAATACTAAACCCAGAGATGAAGTATACGCAACACTAGGCGTTCAATTGGCCAACATGCGAAACGCACAAGCTGCAAACTTGAAGGCCAAGGTAGACACAGGAGCACAAGCCAACATCCTACCAATTCGACTTTTCAAACAGATGTTTCCGGAGAAAATTGGTCCAGACGGAAACCCGCTACCTAAAGCCCTAAAGCCATCAGCAACAAAGCTCACAGCATACGGCGGATCAGAAATCGGTCAACTAGGCATATATGATATAGAATGCACACACAACAAATTGCAAACCAAAGCACCTTTCTACATCACCAACGCGCCAGGCCGTGCAATCATAGGCTTGCCAACAGCACTAGATTTAAGGCTAATTACACTGAACTGTTCTGTGGAAACACAGGATGATGCCAAACAACCACACAGCCAAAGTCAAACAAACCACGCTACGAGCCAGAAGATAGAAAGTAAAGCACAGCTATTATCCAAATACCCCACCTGCTTCGACGGCATCGGAAAATTCCAAGGCGAATACCATATCACGCTGAACCCCAACATAGCCCCTGTGATTCACCCACCAAGAAGAGTACCAATCAGCCTTAAGGATGATATCAAGCTAGAGCTAGACGAGATGATGGAACAAGGAATAATCACAAAGGTCCGAGAAGGTGAACCCACCGCATGGGTCAACAGCCTAGTCTATAGACGCAAACCCAACGGTAGAATAAGAATATGTCTGGATCCTAAAGATCTTAATGCCGCCATTCAACGTGACCACCACGTTACGCCAACACTAGAAGAAATTCTTCCCAAACTCAGCGGAGCCAAGCATTTTTCAATTCTAGATGCCAAAAGCGGATACTGGAACATCGTCCTCGACAAAGAATCAAGTTACCTCACAACTTTCAACTCCCCGTTTGGCAGGTATCGGTTTCTGAGAATGCCATTTGGCCTCCGTATGTCACAAGACGTATTCCAATCCAAAATCGACCAGACCTTCGAAGGCTGTAACGGAGTCATTGGAATTGTCGACGACATAGTAGTCTATGGCCAAACAGAAGAAGAA
This sequence comes from Actinia tenebrosa, assembly GCF_029948245.1. NCBI lineage: Eukaryota > Metazoa > Cnidaria > Anthozoa > Actiniaria > Actiniidae > Actinia > Actinia tenebrosa. The sequence continues at coordinate 24,831,099 of NW_028292569.1, read as the reverse complement.
CATGACCAAAACTTGCACAGCATGATCCAAAGATGTGAGAAGACTGGGTTAAAGCTCAATCCAGACAAATGTCACATAAAGCAAGATAAGATCAAATTCTATGGCATCATCTGTAGCGAAGCTGGAATACAGCCCGACCCTGCAAAGGTGTCCGCCCTGAAGCAGATGAAACAGCCAGGAGACCGCCGAGATCTTCAAACCTTCCTAGGACTAGCAACCTACATGAGTCCTTTCATACCCAACTTAAGCACACTTACAGCACCTTTAAGAGGTCTACTCAAAGATAACCAAGTCTTCACTTGGAACGCCAACTACCAAGCAGCATTTGAGCAAGTAAAGAAGTCAATCACTGATACAACCACCCTAACATATTTCGACGATAGAAAGGAAGTAACCCTACAAGTTGATGCCTCGACCAAGGGTCTTGGAGCATCCTTACTCCAAGATGGCAAACCAGTCGCTTTTGCAAGCAAGTCGCTAACTGAAACCGAAGCAAGATACGCTAACATCGAAAGGGAACTTCTAGCAGTAGTATACGGTTGTGAGAGATTTCATACTTATCTATTCGGGCGACCATTCACAGTGTTTACCGACCACAAACCTCTAGAAAGTATTCACCTCAAGCATCTGATATCTGCACCACCCAGGTTACAGAGAATGCTACTAAGATTGCAGCCATACGACCTGAAAATCAAGTACATACCCGGCAAAGACATGTTGATAGCAGATGCACTCTCACGTCTATCACCAGAAGATCACCATCCCATTGGAAACATGGAAGTCCAAGTACATGAGGTGTACCCTCAATTTAGCAAGACCATGATTGAGAAGATTCGTGAAAACACCAGGGCAGACCAAGAATTAGCCACCCTCAAGCAAGTCATCTACGAAGGCTGGCCATCAACCATCAAAGAAATCTCAAAGAGCCTAAAGCCTTACTGGTCATTCAGAGACGAATTAGGAATAGATGACGGAATACTAACAAAAGGTCAAAGAATCATCATTCCCGTAACGCTTCAAAATGACATTCTACAGAAGTTTCACGCAGCACACCAAGGAGCTGAAAAGACAAAGCTCAGAGCCAGAACTTCTGTGTACTGGAAGAACCTTAACAACGATATTGATAAGATTACCCAATCATGCCCCATTTGCCAACAACATCAGGCATCTAATGCCAGACAACCGTTGCTGCCAACTGAGATACCTCCTCGGCCATGGCACACCATAGGAACTGATCTGTTCCACTTACACGACTCTGAATACCTTCTGATCTCTGACTTTTACTCCAAATACCCATTCGTCAGGAAGATACCCAAAGGGCAGAGTAATAGCAGAACTGTCATTAATGCGATGAAGCAAATCTTCAGCGAGCAGGGAATCCCAAAAATAGTCCGCTCAGATAACGGCCCTCAGTACGACAGTGTAGCATTCCAAGAATTTGCCAACGAATATGGTTTCCACCACGTAACCAGTTCTCCACACTACCCACAAGGAAATGGATTCATAGAAAATCAAGTTAAAACAGTCAAAGGTGTTCTCATGAAGACACTCGAGAAACGACAGGATCCCAGTATGGCCCTGCTTTGTCTACGCACCACACCCATTGACAATAAACTCCCATCGCCGTCTGAGTTACTTTTCGGAAGAAAGCTACAAGATAACCTACCCCGCACCATCAACAGGAGTGCCAACAGTGATCAAATCACCGACCGGCTAAGGGAGAAACAAGAAATCCAAAGGTTCTACCACGATCGTAATGTCAGACCTCTACCCGAGCTAGCAAGAGGTACCAACATCACCATTCAGAATCCTTCGACCAAGAAGTGGGAGCCTGCAGTCGTCAAGGAAAAGCTTGAAGCACCACGCTCATATTTAGTGACGTCACAAACTGGAAGTGAGCTTCGACGCAACAGGTGTCACATCAGAGAAGCACCCCCAGCGGCAGAGCAACCTACCAGTGAATATCAAGAACTAACAGAGACCAGAGGCAATGCAGAACCTCTGGAAAGCAACGGAAGCCACGCACCTGGGACCACAGTTACCCGAAGTGGAAGAATCGTAAGACCGCCCAACAGATACGTTTAAAGACAAACAAAACAAACAAACAAAAAAAAAAAAACACACAAAAAAAAAATTAGACACTTGCAAGCATGAGCAAGTAGTATTACTGTTATTACATATGATATTTTTTCTATTAAGATAATTTTTAGCGTTTCATAAAATTAATTTTTTTCTTTAATGGAAAGGGGGATGTAATAATATATACTTGTCACGCAACATTAGGTTCTATTATGTAACAAATGTAATATGACTCTCTCTCCCCTCTCTCTACACACATTGTATCAAGTTAAGCACCAGAATAAGTATACCGAATTAATCGTCATTAAAGCAAGCAACCATAATCAAAGCCTCCACTAAATATCATGACAATGATTTGTCCGTTGATGCTTTTTGAAAAGCTATATTATTTTTGATATACCACGCTAAAAGTGTTCGCACCATCCCAAATAAGTGATATCCCAGGCGTCTAGATCTGAGGTGGTGCAGACGGCTCGTTTAGTCACATCAAGATGAAATACTATGTACGCCGGATTGGCGAAAGAAATGCGAGTCAATAGACTTTTTTAAAGACCAAAAAAAAAAAAAGTCTCTTAAAAACTTTGCCCGACAAACTTCAAAAAATCAAACAAAAATCCCGATGGATGGAAGGTGTTCTATCAAGACTAATTTACCGTGGACAAGATAACATAAGCTCGGGCGACAGGAACTCAAGGAGCTCTATGCTCAGCAATGAAAGAAATAAATAATAATAGGCGAAAACTCTGCTCGATATTTTCTGTTACGCATCGGTTTGAGCCCCATTCATGGCTCATTGCCCACCAGCGGTATCTTCTAGAACTCAGACAGAATAATAGTTCATATATTACACCGTTGCTACGGCAACGTCACACAACATTCATGCTGGTAGCATCTCTCGGCGGTACACAAGCAAATTCCTCCAAACTCCAGAGTTTCCATCGATGAAGCAGTTGTAATCCAGAGAAAACACGGCCATGACAAAGAAGTGTATCTGCCAGATCTGTACTTGTGGGTAAGTCCATTTAGTTGATGCTCACTTCTTCAGCGTTACTTATCGACTCTTACAAGCCGTCTGCTTGAAATCACCTCATATCTCGAACAGATGGAAAAAATATGTATATTTTCACTGTGTTCTTGAAGTTTTTTTCTTGCTAGAGAATAGAATCCCTAATATATAACCTTTAGGAATATTTAGATTTATTGGGGGCTTTAGGTTTTGATTGAAGTAAATAGTTTTGGTAATTTAAGTGATATTAGACGTGATGGTTTCAATAACAAATAACACTGAACTGACTCGAAAGAAAAGCCATTTTACAACGGAAGCCACTCAATTGCTATCCATTATTTTTCATCTAAACATCTGAGAGTTATCTGTGGGGTAGAGAGCTCTCTACAAATTAAAAATAAAAATATTTGATCCACAAATTAGACGAGTTTCAAATATTCTACTTCGTGACCCCGTTGCTAATGGTAACACATTATCAACTTACTGTTAATCTAGGGTATATCGGCTTGGAACACCGCTTTTGACGTCTCAATACCGACCTACAATCTCTAAGGATTTATTCAAGAGACTTTAGTTTCAATACTAAATTTTATGGAGTGATTTTATTGTCGAAAATAAGAAACCTTCTTGAAGCACCTCAGTCATACACAATGTCGTTGTGCCGTGAGTTGCTAACCATCGCTTCCGGACAATTTGACTTTTATTGACGCCTGATTTAGGTTATCTTGATGGTTCTAACGTTCTAACCGAATACAACAAAATGGAACTCTAGTTGTTTTTTCTGAATTCGAAAGTCAAAGATATATTTGAAATCTTTTGGAGTTCCCGATTTTTTTTTGGTGACTCACAGTCGCATGGAATAATTACGTATTTCATTTTGAATGAACATTTCGAAGGAAATCTATTATGAGTTGTTTATTTTAGATAATTTATTAGCAATACGAGCACCTGCAAAGGTGGGCAGCTTTAATTACAAAATCCGAAGACGTTTTAGTAAACTAAAATAAGACATAAGTAACGAAAAAGGAAAACCAATCTAAGCTCTCCAAATTAGAAAAAAAAAAAAAAAAAAAAAAAAAATTAAAGAACTGTCACTTTCAAAGATACAAAATTTAAATTTTGATTATTTTAAGGATTTTAATATCATCATCATCATCATTATTATTATTATTATATATTTGTTATAATAATAATAATATTAATAATAATAATGATAATAATAATAATTTAGTAAATATGTCAATTATTCCTTATACCTTTTCCATTGAGCTTATGCAAGATAAGACCAAATAAAGCATTGGAAGCAAAGAAATACTATATTTTTTTGCCTAGTTTTAATTTTCATAGAAGAGCGCCAAATATTACTTACCCCTCCCCCTCTTGCGCATCGATTGTGTGCCGGTCTTTCACATCACTACAATAGAAATCCGTCTTTCAAAACATTATGAGACAAAATTAAGCAATTGAACCTCAAAATTCTTTTTTGTCAATTCGTTTCATACTGTCAGAATACCTTACTCGTCTCTAATCGTCAATTTTTTGTCTTTATAATGCCTTTACCATGAGAAAGATAAGACCAAATTAAGCATTTCAAGTACAATTCTTTTTTTCCTGTAATGCAGGACAGCCCGTTTCATATCACAGATAAGCGATAGCTTTAATCTTTCTTCTCATCTGATTTCCTTTTACTGGGTTATCAAGAGCGAATTACTGAAGCCTCGTGTATTTATACTCCAAAACTCCAAAACAATTTCTTATATAAAAAAATTAAATAATGTACAACACTAATAAACTTGTAACCCTAAACTAAAACTACTATTTACAAATAATATAAATAATATATAAATATATAATAATATAAACAATATCTTGTTAAATTTTCTGGGTCTTTTCCTTAGTTTATTTGAAATAACTTGATCGTTCCCTTAGTTGCGGTAAAAGAAAAGAAAAGAAAAGAAGAAAAAAAAATATATATATATACACACTTTTTACGAAGGTTGACGCTGATTTTTTTGAACAAAAACTACTTTATTGCCTTCAAAATACATAATTGTTTTTGTTGAAACGGAAAGTCTTGTGAGATTTTTTTTAATTATCAAAGAGAATCTAGTAGCTAGTCTAGTCAGGTCATAGAATCAAGGCGTAGAGCTTATGGTATTTAGTGAATTAGTTACAGTATTGCAAGAAAAAATGATAACGTCTAATCCTCATGAACTCTGCATTATTTGTCGGTAAATTTCAGAAAGTAGCTTCCCTTAGAATACAAAGAACGCTTTATCTAAAAAAAACATCAGTTTCTTACCTTCTTGCTTTTGGTACTTCCACGCTGTTGTAAGTCCCTTCCAAGGCGAGTTTTTTGGCGGGTTTTCGTGTCCTCTTACCAGACTTGCTCCAGCAGAATGACCGTCCCGGGCCTCTTAGACACGAGTGTCGGATTCTATCTACGGCTAAACGAAGTCTTGCGGATACCAAAGCCCTCAACTTTATCTACAATTAAGAAAACAAGGCCAAAGGTCTTATATTGGAATTCTAGCACATATACAATATTAATTAAGATTTTTTAACACCTTTATTAACTACGTAAAAGGGAAGTGGCGCGCAAGCCTGCAAAATGTTGCAAAATGCACCATGCAATTCCAGTCTTTTCTATTTACAACAACTTTTGAGCAACATGTCTTCTGAAACCATCTAATGGTAATGTTTCATGCATTTTTTGGATAGTTTTGAGAAGCTGTTAAGTTTTGTCAGAGGAACATAAATATCCCCCCCCCCCCCCCCCAAATTGTGACGCTCTTTTACATGTAAGCTCTGAAGGTCGATATTGCACAATGGTCTTTTGTTTCGTGTTTATTTGAAGTTGTAGATAAAATCGGGACCGTTCTAACGAGTATTTTAATGAGACTTGACCCAATTCTGGGTCAAATAAAAACAGTTTACTAGAATGCCAGTAAAATAGTTCTGATAACGAAAAACAAAGTATCTTGGATTGCAGAGCAATTGTATATATCAAAAACGGTTACTCGTCCTTGGACTCTTTTCTTTGTCTTCTCAAACAGACTTAAACTTATAGACTTAAATTGGGTTCAGACTTAAACCTGCTTCTTGATATTGGCGATTTGGGCAGTAAGAGGGTGCAGAAATCAGAGAAAGATGTTTCTGAACATCCATATTAAAAGGCTCTCTACTAAGCCTCTTTAAGAAATATTTATAGAAGACCGCCTCCCAGAAATTCTCCTACGCGAAGCCGCTGTTAGGGAAGCAGAAATAAAGCGGATTTTCCTAAAAGATTTGTTGGATTTGCTTGACTTGGTTCATTAGAGCATCCCTGTCTGCTTGCATTAGCCTGATCCGATAAGAACTGAGTCACATTTAGAAATCGATCCTTGTAAGGATTAGTTAGAGGACACATTGGTATTTGAACACACTGTGGGAAAAATCATTACGCTATAGACGGCTAGACCTTATCGATACTCCTACACCAAGGTGAGAAGGGGAAATGCATGCAGCACTTGTAGGAGAGAGGGACAGGCAAACGAAGAAGAAATGAAACACTCAACTCAAGTGAGCCTATGATAATTCGTGCGTTTAGAATCCTTTGTCTAAGGTTTCTTAACTTTTTGGTAATCAAATTTGGCGGTAGGGGAGTTGCTACACTCACACCCCTTCCCCATCATCCATGCCCGTGAAATGCTGCGCAGACAGCACATTATTGTCAGTTTTTCTACTAGACCGGATGAGGATAGGGGGTAGCTTTAGGGGAGACAAACGAGCAGATAAAGTCTAGTTTTAACATACAGTGAATATTGTTAGTCTACCAAGAGCAGTGTTATCCGGCAGCCCTTGTCAAGATTATAGTGATAGCTGAATCGTATGGTACTGATCTTACGCTGATCTCAGTTTGTAGTTGTCTTTTATAACGTTGAAAGTTTTGAATTCAAATCTGGACATCTCCTTGAAGTCGGCTAGTCTAGGTCGTCTCACTGAACTATCTGTCCAATGCCTGGACTATGTCAATTGACCCGAGTCTAGAAATTCATTTTCTCGTAATGTTAGCTATTTGTGGCTGATAACTGGCTTTTTCAGCTATGCTAAATTCTTAGTATGGAATTCGTTTTGGTTCTTGGGAGTGTTTCCATTTAACGAACATCTGTACACCAAAGCTTTAAGAGTGTTCATTATTTTTGTGCAAAATTGAGAAGTCATGGGAAAACACTTCCATAGATATGCATTGCACCAACAGTTCTATACTTTAACGCATTATCACACTGCTTTAACACAGCCTCCTTATGGGTCGGGAAGAGTCATTTGCTGATAATTGGCGGTGAAATGGATCTCGTCATGATGTGGAACATATGTTCTCTCGACCTCGACAAAACGGACAATTTCTCTACGATGAGATTCAATCATATCACCGACCAGCTTCTATGATAAGGATTCCTAGATAGCTCGACATTCCTCTTAATTAAAATCAATCATTTTGCTTTTCGTTATTTCTCAGAGCGGTGCAGCAAAGGCTCTCCATGCACCCTCGCTCCTAGGGACTTCGGTATTTAAGCTACTTCAGTCAAGTGCTGAGATAACATTTATGTTGACAAGAAGACTAAGAGCGCTGTGTATAGAGTTCACTATATATTCGTATTAAAGAAAGAGAGTATTACAAAACCCACTACAAGGCTCTTTATATCAGCTAATCCGATCACTTAGAAGCAGAAAGAACTGTTTTTCGCTATTCTTGATTATGTTTTAAGTCGGCTTAACTTCAACACTTGGTAGACCGTATGCGCATGCGTAACGATTAGATAGGGCAAGTGTGTTTCTTGAAACTCTAAAACGGTTCCATATAATTTATCCAATCACGACGATCCAAGAGAACAATACGGAACCACTAAAGTACCATCCTTAGCGTAATGACAAGCCCTATTCTCGGTTTTCACTTTACGTCATAGGGTATCGTATTTCCGGTCGTCGGCCATATTGGTGTACAGACGGCTAATTTGCATATGTCAAATTGCAATGTTTTGGCTTAGGTTTTAGTATGTTTGAAAGTTGTAGCGAGGAATCTGACGAATCTGCTCAAGAAATATTAGAAAAACCCGATGAAAAATATTGCCCTCTTGTTCCTCTGTTATCGGAATACTCTAAAAAGCTAGAAAGTCGTGTAAAACGTCGTTATGTAGAGAAAATTTCAGTGATTGGTATCGACCCGGCTACGCTGTGGAATGCGAAGTTGGATCCGGAATGTTTACCTCCTATCGAAGCTACGGATCTATTATCCTATTTGGTTTTGGATACCAGCTTTTATACAGCTAAGCAGTTCAAAGCCTTTAAGAGTTTGGAAGCGTATAATCAGATGGTTTCTGGATTTATCACCAGCGTACAAGGGAAGGTTATCGCGGGAAAGTACGTGGTCTTAGCAAAGGTGCGACATTCCCAGCGTATGAATGACCCTCCGATCCCCATTTGGATTATTTCAAGTGAAGAAGGAACTGTTATTTCGGCCCACTGCATGGGATGTAAGGCAGGTTTAGCGGAAACGTGTTCCCATGTTGCAAGCGTGCTTTTTTATATCGAAGCATGGACAAGAATCAACGGAAAACTAGCATGTACCCAAGTCAAATGCACGTGGCTTTTGCCGACCTACGTGAATGAAGTTCCCTACGCTAGAGCTCGGGATATCAATTTTAAATCATCTAAGAAGCTAAAAGCTGAGTTGGACTTTAAGATAGTTGCCTGTGTGGGGGAGAAACAGTCAGAATCCAGCGCTCAAGCAAGGCCTTGCAAAACATCGAACGTTTTAAGACCACCAAATGAGGATGAAATGAACGCTCAGCTGGAAAAGTTGAATGGTTTGAATGCAAAACCAGTCATCCTAAGTCTATTTAAACCTTATTGTGATAGATTTATATCAAGAAGCCAACATGTTGCTACAATACCAGATTTATATGACCCTGGTTACCTCAACCTCAGCTATCCAGACCTGCTAAAAAAATGTTTCGAAGTCAACTTAAACCTTGATGATAGAGCACTACATGCCATTGAAGCAGACACAAGAAAGCAATCCAAGGGTAACCTCTTCTACCGACATCGGGCTGGCCGCATTGGTGCTTCAGTCAGTTGGTCTGTGGCACACAGTAATGCGACGCAGCCTTCACAGTCTTTGATAAAGTCTCTCTGCTACCCCCACTTGTTTAAAGTCACCTCGAAAGCTGTTACCCATGGCAAGAAACATGAGGCATCTGCTGTTGAGGCATATGTTTCTCTTATGAAGCAGACTCACAAAGACTTTCAAGTTGGGTATTGTGGAATTATTGTGGATAAAGAACATCCCTGGTTGCATGCCACTCCTGACTTCATGCCTTCTTGTTCCTGTTGTGGTGATGGTTGTGGGGAGGTTAAATGTCCCTATGGAATTGAAAATGGTGATTTTAATTCCTACATTTCAAAGAAGACCTCCTGTCTTGAAAAGGTAAATGGTCAATTCAGGATGAAGAGAAACCACCAGTACTATTTCCAAGTCCAGCAGCAGCTGAATATAACTAAGATGAAGTACTGTGACTTTGTTGTCTTTGCCTTCAATGCTAGTAATCAACCAGTGTTTTATCATGAAAGGATATATCCTGATTACATCCTGTGGGAATCACTACAACCAAAGCTGACCAAGTTTTGGAGGATTTGCATTCTCCCAGAAGTTTTGGGTCGATGGTACACAAGAAAATGCCACATGCCAAGTCTAACACAAGTTTCAGTAGTTTGCAATGACATTTCTATTTGTTATTGCAGAAAAGCTACTGAAGAGGAAACCATCACCTGCTCCAACCCCAAGTGCCCTTTTATAAAGTTTCATTCGTCATGTCTGGGAATAAGTGATCAAGTCCCGAGGATTTGGTATTGTCCTACCTGTCGTCTGCTGCCAGAATTCAAAAGAAGTGCAAAAACCAGGAATGCAGCAGAGCAGGATACATGTAACAAAGCACTCAGCCTGGATAGCATCTGCATTTGTAAGTCCAAGCCAAGATTAGATCAAAGGCTTCTTGAATGTCACAGTAAAGACTGTCAAAATGGAAAATTCTTTCATTTAGACTGCCTTAATTATAAAAGGATGCCAAACAACAGCAAGAGTACATGGATTTGCAACAACTGCAAAGGAAAGCCCCACAAAGAAAATAAACCTAAAGCATCCCATGCCACCACCACACCACAAGTTGAATGTAATGGTTCTACATCAACTTCTTCCAAACAATCTACCACTTGTACTTCTTTGAGTCCACAAGATCTTACTTGCAGTGATGATGATAACAGTGTTTATGATCTATCTGACATCATTGATGATGACCTATTTGATGATCCATCTGACAGTGATGATGCTGTAGAGATAACTAATGTTACTCAGGGAAACACTGATAAGACAGCCTCTTTGGGAAATTTAACCCAGGCTGACTATGATACCATTGAATCCCCAACTGGATGGCTAGACTGCACCATCATTCAACAAGCCCACATTGTCCTGAAACAGGTAAATTCAATGATTGATGGTTTTCAAAGAACCACCTTGGGACCAGTAAGGAACTTTGATGTGTTATCAAGCGAATTTGTGCAAATTCTTCATACAGGAAATCAGCATTGGGTATGTACGAGTTCTGTAGGCTGTTTACCTGGCATAGTAAACTTGTATGACAGTTTATTTCATGACGTCATTGTAGATGAAGTAGAACAACAAGTGAAAGATTTAATGGCAGACAAATTTGTAAGAATAGATATTGTACCAGTCCAGCAACAAAGAAACGGCAGTGATTGTGGTGTTTTCTCTGTCGCATTTGCGACATGTATTGTGCATGGTCTCAACCCTGGTACAGCCAAATTTGATATACCACAAATGCGGCCACATTTATCAAGATGTTTAAAAACTGGAGTGATCACCCCATTTCCATAGAGTTGTACAGCTTTTATAAACTGGTATAAATTTTACATTTAAAATAATATTAACCAGAAGTGTAATAGTGTATACAAGTTTATTATTATCAAAATATAATGGAAGAGTATCCTACCACTAGGATCTAAAGGAGTATTCAAATTTTTTCTAGAGGGGAGAATATGAGGATTTTGAGGGGGGGGTACCATTTTTCCCATAAATGATTTTTTGGGAGGGGGTAACAAAAATTTCCCCAGGAATAAAATAACTTTACCTTGATTGATTGACATCTTTTGAAGGGAAAAATAAAAAATTCATAAAACACCCTCTAGATAAAATATGAACACTCCCTAAGGGTGATCAAGTCATCACCTAAAAATGCTTAAAATATAATAACATGTTATTGTTTATTTTAGTTGAGATATAAGATTATTTATTATTCACTCAATGATAATTATTATGCAATGGTGTGATTAATAATTGGAAACTGTAAAATCTTATGAAAATTTTATTAGCAATCAGCCGAGTCATTTTTCAACCTGTGATAAGCTTATTAGTCAGCCACCATCAATGGTGGAATGGTTCAATGTAACATTCTTATTACTGAGTGCATTCCTGATGATGGACACTTAGCTTGAAATCAATTTATTCAAGATCGAAGGAAGAACTCAGCATTGCTAATATCACATCAAGAATCAATGAAACAATTGCTATTTCATATTTAAAATTTTTTAAAATGAAACTATTTTATTAGCATTTGACTGAAAATGCTGTCAGGAAGTACATCAGAACTACAATAATGAAGGAGAAAGTAGAAAAAAATGCAGTTTGTAAGTAAACCATGTAGAGAGAAACTGAAATGAAAACTCTGCTGAAATCTACAAATGGAGGCTGTACATAACCATTTAATTTGAATTTTGATTTAAAAACTGCAAGTCCCTGTAATAATCCATTTATAATAGATACAGCATAGCCCCCTCCACTGTGGGTAATATCAAATAATTATGTCTTGTTATTTTTATGAATTGTTTCTGTCAGCAGTGCAGGCACTAAAAGGGGGACAATTTTTAAGAGTAAAAAGAAAACAATGCATTCTCAATAATTGTGGAATGTAGGTTTGTGGAAGTGCCTTAAGCTTGGATCTTTTTTTTAATTAAAACATATTTTTGTCAGGATTAACTCCAAGAGCATGATGCTCATCATTGAAGGGAGTCTATGACAAAAATTGAATGCATTTTTTTTTTTTATATATAAATTCTGATTGCTCATCACTGCCTGAGTGACCCCAACTAGCTTCATTCCACATGAAAATAACTGAAATTGCCTAGTCAAATGGTACTATAGCAGGGCATAAATTAACCAGAGCAGAGCAAACCTTTATGATTCGATCGAGTGCTGGAATTCTATCTTCAGTAGGTCCATGAGGATTGCTCATTAAAAAATCAGTTGACAGTGTTCCCTGTAACATTGTATACTTGCTGCGCAAAAGACCAATGACTCTTTCCACATGGATGCGAACATTGGCAATTCCCCTTGTGGTTTCAACATCAACAGGGTCAAGCTGCTCTTTGCCTTTGGTGAAAGCTGGAATTACCAATTTTGCCCTCCTGAATGCCACACTCTCATGTATCGTGAAGCCCCGATCAGCCATCACCATGTCACCAGGAACCAACTTGCTCAAAATCCCACAGTTCTCTGTCAAAAACTTATCTGAGGTTCTACCACCCCATGCCTCAGAAACAAATGAAATTGTGCCTTGTGGAGTTATTCCAATCAAGACTTTGATGGTGTTGTGATGTTTGTAGGAGCTAAATGTTTGTGCTCTAGCAAGTAAATTTGTAGGTTTCTCGATAAAAATCTCGAAACAGTCAATTATTACGGTCGTTTTAGTTCCAAAGCTGAACTTAAAACATTGTGGCATTGATCGTATCAAGCTTTCACGGTCTGGCCAGTGGATAAATGGAGATAATCGTATGTCCATAGTTGTCAACCAAGAATGAAATGTTCTAGATACTGTGGGCACTGAGATGTTGAACCTATAAGCAAGGTCTTGATATGGTACATCCAATCTTAACTTTATCAAGACCATTACATATTCTTGAAAAGGACTAAGGGTTTGGGAGCGACGGGAGGCAAACGGTGACACGAGTTCAAACACAAAGTTCAGGATTTCATAAGAGGGAAGGCCAGTATAAAATAGTACTTTATCATCGCTATTTCTAAAATAATCTTCGTTAAAATCGGTGACTTTCTCGTTTGACTTAAATAAATAATCAAACTCGTCTGTCTGTGAAGAGGCATCATAAGACTTAATCTTAGGCGTACGTGCCAACCCTTCGGTCTGAGTGCTCATCTCGGCAAAGCTTTTGACCTCAGTCTGCGATGATTTTTCGTTTTCATCAATGTTTTGTTCCGCGAACGACACATCAATTTCTTCTGTTGTCGAAGATGCAAAAGCGATATTAGAGACTTGAGTCCCTTCATCATTCAACCGAAGTCTTTTCTCTTCGATCGTCCCTTTCGCGTCTTCAAGCTTCTTCTTTCTTCTAGCTTTGGCTCTCTCTGCTCGTTCCTGGACTACTTTCCCCTTGTCTTTGTTGTTAGTTTTCGTGTGCCCAAGGTTGAGTGTAGGCACCCAATCAGCATTATATTTATCCCACGGTTTTGCTGGACGTCCGGAGATAAAATGACGGCTACAAACACGGTCGTTTTTAAGGATTTGTTCCGTCAAGTCATCTCTGCTTATAGCCGCGATCCACTTCGTTCGACGCTTTATTGAAAGCTCTTCTGCCTCTTCACCGTGATTTCTATCAATTACTGGCACTCTGAAGAAGGAAACATCTTTATCTCGACCACTTCTTAAGTGGCAATCCACAAATAAGCACAGAACCATCTTAACTATTATTATTATTATTAACTTTACTTCATACTACGAGCACTTCAAGTGTTTGTTTGTACACCACTATGGCGGATAGCAACGGTTGTCAAGGATTTGGTCACGTGAGTGAAAACCGAGAATAGCATCGTGATTAACTATTCTCGACCTTGATGATTAAAACGTGGCAACATTTGTTTAGTTTTAACGCTAGGTATCATTTGTTTTTACCTTATACAACAATTCACTCTTTAGACTTTACGGAGAATATCAAAGAAAGTTAAAGCTCACTAGCCCTCACCATTCCTACTCCCCGCAGCCGTTCTAAGTGTCGTCACACAACGCTCCCTCCCCACTGAACGGGTTAGTGGGAGGGAGCGTTGCGTGACGATACTAAGAACGCGCTACGGGGGACCCTATACTATTCCGGTTTTATCATATATCAAGTATGAAGTGGAGGGTTTGGGTCATCCGCGAAAAAGAAAACATGTGGAAGAGCTATGTAGAAACATTTCTATGTTGGCAAGGGGCCCTAAAATTTCTTAATGATCGAGCAGCAAAATCTCATCTACCCCTCCCCTCCCCTAACACCACCACCGTGTAATACCCATAAAAATGTGCTGTCCTCAACTACGTTAAACTAAAGTATTAATACAGTACATTATTAGGGAAGTTACGAGGGGGAAGGGCTGGGCCTTCAGAGGTGAGGTTCACCAATAAAATGTAAAAGCTGTTTTCTTGCTGACTCAATAGGAAGGTCATGGATTTCTTACTGAATGAAAAGAGAAGGGCTACAACCATTTTCAAAAAGTTTACTTCGAATCCACCCAGCCCTACCCCCAATAAAAACCGAAGTCATGAACCAAGAAGACATCTCTGATCATTCCGACAGAAAGCATATGTTAAAACAAGAAGTCGGAGATGGTACAGATACAATATCATGACATTACACTGCCGCCATAAGATAAACTCGTGTCACTGATTTCGAGTGGTTTTTTGTATCATTCACTTGACATGACTCGGAATCATCTTTCTTTCTCAAGATACGGATTGTAATGAATTTCCGTAGATTCTGTTTAATGTTGTTTTTTTTTGTACCCCATTCACGGAAAACGCCGAAGACATTCATCAACAAGGATAATTCAAAAATCTGTGAAACTTTGTAGTTAAAGTTGACCATCAATATGTTCTTTAAAAAACAGTATTGTCATATGAAATCATGATTACTACAAAACGATGCTAGTAGTTAGTTTTGATAAAAGTTTATCGGCGTGAATCTTTTCTAAATGAAAGACGAGAAGAACTGTGCACGTTAATATGTGTGCCATGTGTTTGTTATACGACCGTTAAAATAAATTATGACCTTCTAGAATTCGATGTCTGTTAGTTTTAATTAAAATTAATCAGCCTAAGGGCTGCTTAGCAAATAACTTAAACAAATAGCCGAGTGAATAGAAAATGTACTCAGACTAAATGCTATCAACTTGTCTCAGTTTTTGGACCTTTGTGTAAATGGCGATTGAAGGTGATGCCCGAATGGACTCGACTAATGTTTGTGTGGTCTGTTGATTTCTATTTTATTACTGACATGCTGAAACCATCATTAATACGAGTCAGTAATGTACTTAGTAGCTGAGATACTGATCTGTTTTGTACTCCAGCAATAATATAAATTATATATATATATATATTCGATCGCTGACTCTTTTGTTTTAAGGAAAGTATAATCAGGTATAGCCTATGGTAGAACAATCCTTAAACACTAAAACTTGATCTTTGTTTCTAAACTCTGAATTTTAAGATATATTTTTCATTTTGGAAAATTAGGAATTGTGAAGGTTGGATTGAATTGGATGAAACGGATCGCAAAAAAATGTCGAATTTTCATTTTTTGAAAGAGTCTGGATATGCGTAGTGCATAGAAAAAACATACCCAACCTCTAAAATCTGATTTGTGCTTCTTAATTTTGATTTTTGAGAGTTTTTATATTTTGGAAAATCAGGAACCGTGCATGCTTGGATTGGACTGGACTACGGATTATCGGAACGAAAACGTTATTTTACACCGTTTTCGTCGCTTTTATCCAAGAAATTTTGTTCTAATATTCACGACTAGTAATTTTAGGCTGAAATTTTGTGAAAAAGGAAGATTTTTTTCATAGTTCTGAAAAACATTATATTGGCCCTTGGATCTTGAAAGAAAATGCTTCTTGTTTGGTCACCTAGGTACCAACCTTTAAGACCTTCAGTACTTTTGGTACTTGTGTTACCAAGGTCTATCGAGTGTGATGAAGACAACGTTTTTCAAGGTTTTACGGTTTCCACATGTAGTTAAAGAATGTCGTTGACAGTCAAACACTTTCATCCAGTAAGAAGAGACAACTAGCTAATATATTACTTTATATATTGATGATATAACTAATTTACTTATTTCTGCCTTACATTCAAATCTGTAATGAAGAGACATAAGAGACATCCTTAGTTACGGCAGCCGAATCATAAACCCACAATCTAAAAGTTCTCTTAAGGTTTCATTCTGGCTACTTCTTTACGGGTACCCTGTGTGTATACTAAGCAAGAAGACGGGAGAGCCCACGTAGAAGAAATACAATAAATCAAACCTAAAACAATAGATAGAAAAACAATTGATTATCTGAATACATTAACTGAGTGCTATGTAGGTTCTCCCAAATGACATATACCCATACAGAGCGCCACTCAGTTGCGTCTAAAAATCTTTGGCAATAAAAATACATATAATAAAAATTAAATGCATGGTTAAAGGTTCCCTGTCCGTGCACGCCTAACTAGACCTCCACGATGGAGAAGGCGCGACGGAAGGAATGATAGGGTGTACTGACCACACCCATTTTGCCAAAGGCATTATTTTAAATATCGACCATTTCGCTTTCATCAGTTATTCAGCACACGTTCTGCGACAGTCTCAACATAGCTTTAACATTATCCATTCATGGTTGTAAGGAGTATGTCACCGAGACGATCGATATGTTTCAGCTGTACCAGCTTTGCTTTATTAAGAAAATCTTTAAAATCTTATCTATAAAATGATGATAAAATAATGCGTCTCTGAGACCTGTTTACAGGAAGATAGGGAGGGTAGCCTTTGGCTGTTGTTACTGCATGTCATGTCATTAAATATTTTTTCTCATAATGTAGCCTGTCTTTATAGTCTTTAAAAGGAGAGTGCGGTGCTATAAATCTTGTTTTTATCATAAATGTTTTTCTATCAATTCGTTTCGTTTTAGCTTTTGATTCTTACAATATATGACACGAATGGATCTTTCTGATTAGACACGGACCATCTAAAATTATCGTGCATTAGATTATTATAATATATGATTAAACAACCTTCGTTTACTTTTGAGCTGTATCATCCTTACAACTAAAAAAGCTTAAGTGCATGGTCTCTTATTAATTTTTTCTTACTAAATATTTATACACAAAAGAATGACCTTAAAAGAAAACCGAAACAATTGTCAACAGTGTCATAAAGAAATTTCCGTTAATCACAATTGTACAATAATGTTTATATCAGCGTGGCTTCTGCGAGGTATTATGGTCTATAAACTTCAACGGGGATTCGCACGAAACAAAAAAGTAGGATATTAACTAAGTCTTTCTCTCTCTAGACTCTGTACTTACCTCAGATTCGTCCTCCAAATCCTCGTGTCTTTTTTGACCTTGTTTTCACCCCAGACTTGTCTCTCTAAGTTATGAACACGAATGACATGAGTTGAACTTGTATTGAATCTTCTCTGTCGTCTTGTCTGATGGCTCCTAAATTGAAAACGTATATCAAATTAGAATAATTTGTTTAGTAACCAGTCAATAGATTGAACTGACCTGTTTAAAACTCTAAAACAAACTGTCGAAAAAAATCGAGTGTCTTGTAAGTCTGAGACGAATTCCCTAAGGGAAAATATCAAATCTGAGTTCAACAGCCTGCCTGCCTTCTCTTGCTCTTGTAGGAGTCACTTTTACTCAAACGTTAATTTCCGTCATTAAATTATAGGTGTCTGGGCTGGTCAATTATAGCACACTGGACGTCATCAGGGAAAACAATTTCATTTTTTAAATCATTGAAATAATAATAATATAAAGATAGTAGAGAATCATGCGAAGGATTCTAAACGGGCCAGTCTTTTTCATGATGAGAGTTTTATCGGCCGTGATGAGATTTAGTTTTCGTTTTGGCTTAAAAGTTTAATTGTCGCAAAATATTATTTTCGTTGCCCAATGTCAACAATATTCTTACGTAATTCCTATAGGGCAAACGTATATAAATAAACAAATTGATCGAAAAGCTGTTTTCGTGTTTTTGACATCCGAATTCATAACACGATCTCCTAGATACTTCACTCGAATCCGAATTGAAAGACTTTTGATTTGAATAAGCTTTGATGGTGTTTTATACACTGCGAGTCCTATAGAAGTTGAGCAGTTTTTTTTGAGGGCTTTGGGTAATTATTTCCAATATCCTGATACTAATTAAAATCAAATCAAAAATTAAGAAATTTGTGCGATGGCTTTTTAACTTCAATTTTCACAGGAATGATGATTAAGACTAATGATTTATTCTGGTTGTTTATAGAAAGGCTTTAGAGGAACATGGTCATTTCTAATTTGAATTAAGATCATATCAAGAATCAATGAATTTTTGTGGTGTGAATGTTTTTGGATTGAAAGTGAAAAGGAGTGGTTGTAAGGGCGTCAGATAAGTGCCATCTTAATCGTACAAACAAAATACCTTTTGGATATTGTTATATCAATCTAAGGATTTCTTTATAATGCAAATGGCTCTGGAGTGCTTTTGGGCGTGGTCAACTGCACCTTTGAATGTAAGTGCAGTGTTTGGCTTACTGAACTTATGAGAGAGTATTTCTTTCGGTGGCAGCTGATTACATCTTTAAAATCTAAGGATTTATTTCCAAGTCATTTTTGGTGTGAATGCAGAATGACCATATTGCTAAGGACAATTAATGTTTGCAGAAGACACCAAAAAGATTTTTAAACTCTAGTAGTGTTTCCCACCTGCATCTAAAATTGGTCTACTGAGAAGAATGTCGTTTATATTATATATTGGCCCTAGAGTTTTGCCCCCTCCCCCCTCCCACACATAAACTCTAGTAGTGTTTCCCACCTGCATCTAAAATTGGTCTACTGAGAAGAATGTCGTTTATTAGAGCGGAAGCATATTATGATATTATATATTGGCCCTAGAGTTTTGCCCCCCCCCCCCCCTCCCACACACACGCACACCCTTGCTACTAATCTAATAACAAGAAGCCTACCAAGGGCTGGCGTGAAGATAAAGCGGCATTTTACTAAGGGACATAACTTGCTCTTGATCCATGCTAACTTTGATAAACCAAAACAACTATCATAAATCATTACAACAATTTCATGAATAGATATATCGTGTTCTTAACAGCCCCCACAATGGGATTTAAGGTTATCGTAACCACAACCTCAGTTGCCATGACAACGAAAATTAACGAACGTGATCTTTTCCCTCTTGAGTGGATCATCAAATGTATAATTATAGTGAAAGATTCGTATGCAATATCAAATGCATCCTACGCACAAGAATACACTTGAAATATATAAATATCAATGGTCATAGTTCATTGATCATTATTTTGATGTAACAGGTATTATCCTAGCCCAAGCTCACGCAAACTGACCTCTGGCAACCGATTTCACACGTTTAAATCATAAAAAACTAATCTTGGCTTGACTTTTACATTGTTTTTTGAAGTTCTTGGCTGCTGTATCTAGAACTAGAAGTGCCTAAGAAAATGCACAAATTTGCGCAAATTAGTAAGTTTAGTAAATTGTAGACCCACAAAACTTTCAATTATTTGTACAATTTTGCTCGTTAACTTTCACGGATATATGGTATGCACTCTAAAGTAGCCAAGGTATTATTGCACTGTAACGTTAGCTGTATAACGTTGAATTACAGTACAGTATTAACACTGAAGACTCTTTGTTTAGCCTTAAATGTTGGCCTCATTGACGTCTTTCACAGACCAGAACTAACGGAACTCTTGTGCCCCCTTTTAACCTTTTTCTCTTTATAGGATCGATTTTGTTGTTATTAACAGTTCAAATAGGATTGATTTTTAAAGTCGACACAGATGTAACATCATCTTCTTAACTCTTACACTCTTTGTAGTTATTAACAACTCAAAGAGGATTGATTTGTGAAGTCTAAACAGATGTGGCATCATCTCTTTTTCGTTTCATAGGTCTTGCCGAGTCCGAACAGATGTGGCATCAACATCTTTATCTAATAAGATCACTGATATCAAGAAAATTGATATAACTGAGAATCTTGCCCTAAATTATCGCTAAAATCATTAAAGAATTCAGTCATCAGATTTGACCAAGCCGCGTTTCCCAGAAGCATTTTAGCGGTCTTTTTGAAGAAGGAAAACATGTACAAAAATCAAAAATTTTTGCGCAAAATTTCCACTTTACAAAAGATCACTTATAGCATAGAATCATTTTCGTGTAGTTATTTTGCGTCATTCCCTTCTTAACGAAAAAGAAATTCACTTTCTAGCAACAAGCTTTCTGTATGTAATATTAATCCACTGCAGTACCAAGGACCAGACATTGCTGTCTTGTTTTAAGCTATCTACAGTATTCATTTTAAGGCTTTTCCGGATATCTTAAGGTGGGCTTGAGCACCCTTAAGGGATTTGGCGGGTAGTGAACCGACTAGACGTTTGGGAGTGCAAAAACTATATATGTTTAATAATCTGAGGTCATGCCACTCAACAAAAATGCTAAAAAGCTGATCTCATAAATACCTAATGTTATTAAGCTTTTCAAAACAATGGAAGTACTATACTTCTCATATGCGTGTATTCAGCCTTTAATGACATGGGTGCTAACATGACCATCCGCATCCTGTTATCACTATGTTTTTCTATTAGCTGCTACGTCTAGACATATAGACCGTATTTGCTCCAATAAAGAGCGACAAAGACTTCAGTAGAGACTTTCATTTAATTCAATAAACTGTAGTAGACTGGTATGTTTACATTTCTTATTAGTGAAATATTTAAAGGATTTTTTCATTTATATGTTTCCCGTTATGTATACTAATGATCTGTTGAGAGGATATTAAATCTCGTTTCCGATGAAGCTAATTAATTGGCTAAATGAAAAGATATATGATTGCTTCAGTTTTATTTTAGTGTTTTTAAAGAATCAATCCATCTGTATATCCGTTTTGTAGTAAATGTTTTGGCACTTGCGAGACGTTTGATTTCAATAAAGCACCTTTGTATTAATAGAAAATGAATTGCATGAGAGGCGATGAGTTTAGCACTATATTCTAAGCATTCCACACTTCATTCATACTTCACATGTTGATTTTGATGAAAGAGGAAAACCGGAGATTCTTTGCAACGAGATGATTTGAGGGTTTTCAGGCTCGTTATCGCCTGTACTGATGTGGCACGCAAGAAACAGGCTTTGTCGTGACTACCCACGACCGTCTACAACATGTAAACATCACGCCCGACATCTCGCTTCAGTTCATTCTGACAAATGCTGAAGACCCCATAAAAACTTAAAGTCTTTCTATCGAGAGGCGTCAGAAAAACGCCTCGCAGATGATTTATTAACACTAGTCGAAATAAATGTCTATCTAATGTACCTTTATGTTTTACTTAGACGCCATCGCTGTCCTCACGAATCTTCCAACCCCAACAGAGTCATTAACAAAAAACAAGAAGAGAAATGTTCTGTAACTGAGTACACTGGCAACTACTTGTCTACAAGCCCACGACGTGGTCCATTTAACCGACCAAGGGACCTTATACATTATGATGGTCCTCTCGAACAAAGGACCTCTCATAAAATGGACTTTGGGACCTATGATGTACGGCCCCCTATGAAAAAGGAAACGGAAAAATATGTCCCCAATCCAAACAAGTTTGACACTGTGTCTGAGAATAAGGACCACTACAAAGGCTCTAGGGGTGTCCCTGCAAGGATGCCTCCTTATCTTAAAGGTCTTACTATGAGATTACCATCTGCAAGGGTAGAATATAAATCAACTTCACATGGCGATTATAAAACTTGGAGGCCTGAACCTTTAGAGAGGATGGGGCGGAGTAATACATATATGCCTCCTTCGGAGCCTTTCAAAGAAACTTCAATCCACAGACAGGATTATCATCGGTTCAACCAGCCGCCAAGGCCAACTGCCAGGCAACCGGATAAGATCAAAATAGAAGGCGCACAGGAAACAAAAACTACCAGCTTGGCTCATTTTACGCCCAAAGATATACCACCAAAAATGGAACCAAAAAAAGAAGAGTACAACCCCCCTGAGGCACCATTTGACAGTACCTCCATCTTCAAGGCAGACTTCAAAGATCTCCGTCACGCACCCAAAGCTAAAATGTGTCGTCCAGTCAGCGATTTATTCGCCACTGATCAAATGATGGCAAGTGTTACGACCAAAGACTCCGATTACAAGGCTTGGGAAGTGAAGATACCGAAACAGAAGTCTCCAGAGCTGTACAAAAAGCCCGATGGAGAGGTAGAATGTCGTACCACACACATGGACTATGGGAACTTTGGACGCAAAGCCTTGCCAGCCAAAAACGCACGTCCAAGAACCAAGCTGAAGTTTGGTCGTGAAGATGTCCTAGATGACACAACGAATTATGGGCTGAGCTTTAGATGGGCTGCACAACCCAAAACTCTCTCGAAAGGTCCGGGTGTTAGTAACGACATATTCCCTACTGGCAACCGAGGTTTTAATGATACCTCGGAGTTTCTAGACCAGTACAAAAGGTTCAATGTTGTTCCTTCCAAGATGTACAAAGATAACAGTAGGCTCTTCAAAACCAATGATCCATTATCAAGGAGCACGGTCTATAACGGTGAATATGATTGGCCAAAAGTTACGTGCCCTTCTGATAAACTTATGACTGGTAGTCTTAAGTTTGATCATGAGACAGAGACTGGACATCGAGTGTTCGAGATTCCTGCGATTGATGTAAATGGGTCTTTTAATCTTACCACAAACAAAGATAGATCCTTAGTCATGAGCTGAATGCAGTTGAAAATGGTTATAATTATGGCAGCGTAGGAGACTATCTACAAGCTAGATAGATGGACTTTACTTTTTCAGAAGTGCGTCAATTGCTTCATAGATGACAGACGATCTCACAATAAAATGCTTTTGTTTAGTCAGAAAAAGCCTTGAGCCTAAAAAAAGCTATCAGATCAGTTGATGTCCAGTTTTTCAGTCCGCGGTAACGTTTTTCAGATTCCGATATCAAATAGCTTATCGTAATAAAGCGACCCGATCTACGACAAGGTTGGAATCATCCCAAATCAATGTAAATAGATAATATATTATTTGCGCAAGTAGGCATCGTTGTGTTGCGCATTTTATGGAATGCAAAGAATATATAAAGGAAAATATATCTTCACTAGACAATGACACAAATTTCAATGTCAGTCCAGTAAAATAGTTTCTCGCCTATAAAAAGCTTTGTTTTCGAAGTGGACCTCTTTGGATTGAGTGTAATGTTTTACCATTTTACCACGTCATTCCTTGAGTATTGTTTCTTTCTTTACTGGTAACCTTGAGACAACGATTTTTTATGATGTAGTTAGATTGAAGAATCTTTCTCAAGTGATGGGTACATGGTTAGAAATAGTAAAACGTTACTAAGGTTACGTACTAACCAGAGGTCCATTAAAAAGATAATATAATACGAGAATTTCATTCAAGCTCTAAATAAAAACACACTTTTTTACTAAAATGTATATGAATAGCTGTTATTACAGTTGCGCCCGCAATGAGGCCGATACGAAGATGGTTATCTCATTTGCATCTGACTTGCATGCATCCATAATAACTGCCATTGGAAATCATTTTCGTAATTTAAAAAAATTGCACTATAAAACAAATTTAAAGGTTGTTAACCCCGTGTAACGCACATCACAGAAAAAAGTTGATATTAA
The DNA here is from genome assembly GCF_029948245.1 of Actinia tenebrosa. NCBI lineage: Eukaryota > Metazoa > Cnidaria > Anthozoa > Actiniaria > Actiniidae > Actinia > Actinia tenebrosa. The sequence goes on along the minus strand of NW_028292569.1, from coordinate 24,807,207 downwards.
AAAAGATTCATATAATAAAATTCTAAAACATTGTCCAGTTTGTATTCCATGTTATTATGCTTATCGTTCTTGGATTTTTCTTGTACATTTTCTCGTACCTCATACAATAAGAGCCTCCTCGTGTATGAAACTCTTCTCAGTGCGTATGCTTCATTAACATGCTTCATCAGACAACAAACGTTAAAAACTTTAATGATGACGTTGCAAAAACATTTTTTTGCTTAATATTAATTTCATCAAAGGTAGCATAGCAGCAGTGATTTAGCAGCAGTAAGGGGGACTCGCGATCACCATTCGGAATCGCCCGGGAATTACCCGTGTTTCTGCACTAGCGTCCCCCGCGGGAATTACCCGTGTCCCGTTATATGTTGCGCGAAGATTTCCTTACTGCTGCTATGTTTGCGAAGGTTAAAATATTTGTGTCGCAAACGGAGGATAAAATATTCCTTAGATATAGATGGACACCATCAAAAGCATTAGTAACAAGACTGTGCGCCGACTGCGAACTCAGGTGCTGGACCGCTTAGACGCCGACTTTGCCTTCACAACGTTTATGGAGGGAGATACAGATGAGACGATGAGCGAGGAAAGAGCAGAAAGGATAATTGACTTAATGCCCGAAGGTAATTACCGCCTGGAGTTGACGTTTATAAAGTATTTAGACGGCGAGTGGATAATAGAAAAAGACAGGAATCCAATACGGGCGTCTGGCAGGAAGGACCTGTTCGTTTTAAACAAGGACACGCGTCCTGGGGCGCTGGTGGGCATCGACATGTTGTTCTACGAAGTTGCTTACCCGGTCACCGTGGTTATTTACGGTGCGTATGAAATTAAGAACCCGGACGTTAAGAAGCTCTAACCAATGCGGCATCCGGGTAACTGCGTGGGTAAGTTAGTTAGAGAGTTCTTCGAGGATTCCTCTAGGGGAGGTAAGCTTACGTTGAAGAGAAGAGAAGCCATCAGGAAATGGGAGCATGCTACTCGTAGGGCAGGAGCCACCATTGAAAACATCAAGAAGTTAGAGGTTGCTTTAGAAAGGCGCATACACGTGAAAGACATCACCGACGGCTTCATTTACTCCGGGACGCACAAGTATGGGGGCCGGGGTGCGCCTATCGTAATTTACCAGCATAACGCACATGCGTGGAGGGAGTTAAGGTTCCCCAAAAGGAAGGAGACGCGCGTTTACAAGGAGTCGCCGCTTGCAGAACTAATGCACGAGAATTCTATTTGGTTAATGGATGCGGAGGGAAGTCAATTTATGACCCAAGACGGCACCTTGTATCGTCCTGAAGTGGAACAGCTGCGCATTCAAAGCGCCTGTGAGACTTTAGGAGAAGACTTCTCCGACGAAGTGCTTAGCAGTCGCAGTTTGGACTTCTTAGCCGCAAAGAAAAGAAACGGGTGAAAATCCACACCGGAGGAGTTCAAAGATATAGCTAAAGCTTGTGTAGAACACGGTCACGGTGGTCTTTGGAATATGGAGTACGATGAAGACGAATACGTGTCGCTGGATATGAAACATTGTTACCCCGCAAGCTTCAAAGGCCTAGGAGATTGTAAGGAATATTACGACCGTTACGGACATCCAGATTCACAGTTCTTTCGTGTTGCGTTGGATGGTCACTACGACGCCCCAGCAACGGGGTTTGTACGGTTGACCAGCTGGAAATTTACAAAAGACTTACATCCAATAATCTATGCGTGGTACGGAAAGCACCTGCAGGAGAAAGAATGGATACCGGTGCCCCTATTGAAGTTCTTTGAAGAGCGTAAACTTTTAAAATACACAGCACATGAAGCCATACTTTGTAACAGCGCCTTTACGCAGTGGTTACCGGAGCATAACCCCACAGCGCGCGTGGTCATAGGTAAATTCACGCAGGGCGCAAAAGAAGGTGAAAAACATATGCAGCGGCGCCTGATAACGGACGAAGGCGAGCTAAGCTTCCTCATCAAGCGCGCGCATGACAAAGGAACGATGGTGTCTGTAGAGAAATGGGACTACATTGTCGACGATAAGCTGCACGAATGGAATGCGCTGTGTTATTACCAGGACCATCGACCGCAGTATTACCATCTGCGTGCCAGCATGCTCGCATATGCGCACATTAACCTATTAGCGATGCTCCTGCGGTTTGACAAAGAAGATATCCCCCGCGTAGCCACGGATTCCTTATACGTAAAGCCTAGCGTGTTGGAAAAGATGAAGGAATTCTACACTGCCGATGAACTCGCAGAAAGTGGCCAATGGCGCGTTAAAGATGAGGAGATAAGGTCTTGGAGAGGCCGCGTAGAATATCACGGCGAGCACACCCAGGGCGCCGTAGCGCCGACGGAAGAGCCTCTACCTTCAGTTGCCGACCCCATTTCTTACCAACGCTTCTCTTACCTCTACGGTACGGGAGGCAGCGGTAAGACGACGCGTGTGTTAGAACTCTTTCCGGCCTTAAAAGTGCTAACGCCAACGCACCGTTTGGAAAGAGAACTCTGCGAAATGGGTTACGACGCGCAGACCTACCACAGCTTCTTTCGTTGGAATGGCCAAAAGTGGGTACCAGAAGCCATCCACGACATACCTCCGGTGATACTTTGGGATGAGATTTGCACCGTTCCTTTGGAAATCCTGCAGGAGTTCGTAGACTTCCTCCGCGGAAAGTGCCAAGTAATATTCGCCGGAGATCCCTGCCAGCCTCCTCCAATAGCCGGAGAGATGCCCCACGAATGGCTAAATGGGGTTCGTAGACCATGCGGAGGAAATTAACACCGACTACCGCAGCAAGGATCAAATAAGAAACCTGAAAGAGGAATTAAGGGGCCTTAGTGACGCCGAGCAATGCAAAACACTGCGCAAACGCGTACGAGCGAAGAAATACGAGGACTTCCTTTACACATGGCATCCCAAAGATCTGGTGCTAAGTAGTAAGCGCGCAGCACAGTCTCGCATACAGAAAGACCTCTTCAAAATACACCAAGAGCGCTTTCCTACGCATCCCGTACCCGTTTGTTATAAACCCCACGACACCCGCATGCAAAAAAGAGACGTCTGGGTACCTGGTACCGACATCCAACTGCAAAATGCGGTAACGCATGATAAAGCCTGGGTACCCATAGAAAAGGTGGAAAAAATAACCTCCCATCCAGACTGGCGCTTGGGTTATTGCATGACAGTCCATAGTGCGCAGGGGCTTACCATAAGAGAAACCTTATGGATCATAGACCAGCGGCTGTGTTGGAGCAACCTTATCTACACTGCCGTAAGCCGCGTGGAGTATGCCAAACAGTTAAGAAGAGCCTGGGGTCCGCAACTGCGTTACGACCGCACCCCAGAAGACGTAGCTAAGGAGAACATTGCTAAGAAACTCCTTCGCTACAAGCGGCACGACGAAGAAAAAAATATGACGTTCGACCTATGCGTGGACGACGTCTATAAGAAAGGGGCAAGGTGTGCCAAGTGTAACATACCACTACTATGGAGGTTTGACCCAAATGACGATCAGCAGTTCTCCGTGGATCGTATAAATAACAGGCGCGGGCATTGCAGAGGTAACGTAAGACTGACATGCCTAGAGTGCAATCGGGCGCGCGGAGCAGCACTACTCTGAGTCTTTGGGGACTATGAGCAGCTCTTCCTTGACAAATCCACGACTTGGGCCATCTAGGTAATACAACACGGGTTGCCCTTCCTTGGTGACGGACTTTGAAATCTCATACGTTTCCAGGGACCAGTTAGGATCCGTGGCTCTCTTACTGCCACCTTCGAGTTCCCCCGGCTGATAGAGGTATCTGACCACTATGTCGCGGGGGAGCTTTTTTTCCTTCAGTCCGACCGCCCTCGAACTTCTGACGTAGGACTTATGTTCCACGTGTTTCTTTTTTATGGCATCCTTGGGTTTCATTCCCGTAGCCCTGGCCGCCTCGTTGTTCAAAGCCGCGACGACCTGGGGGAGCCTCTGAGTCCATTCCCTGTTGCGTTTGGAGGGATCTTCCAGCTCTTTCCAATACTGGTACCCAAAGAGACGCTCGGCCAGGGTCTTATTGAATCTTTCAACGATGCTCTGACCCCTGTGGTACTCAGCTTCGGCTCTCCTAATCTTAGTGCTGTGATCTTTCAGGGTCTTAGTAACCACGCCCATGAACTCCGTCCCCGCATCCACTTGCAGCAGCTTAGGCCATTTCAAGACGCGCTTATAAATCCTACCTAGGGCTTCTGCGACTTCCCCAGAATCCTTGCTGGTTATGGGTTCGGCGTCCTTATATCTGCTTGCGATATCGACTACGGTCAAAGCGTACCTATAGGTCTTTCTTCTCACCTTGTCGTGCGGCAAGAAAAGCAAATCCGCCTGATGAACTTCATTAGGGGCATTTACGGTGAAGCTGGGCCTGGGAATGTACTTAGGCACGGGAAGATAAACCTGCCAGAGGGTTTGTTTTTTTAACCAGTTCTTAGCCGTTTCTTCTGATACCCTGGCCGCGGTTGCGAGTTTCTTGATAGCTGACGCTCCTTTCCAATAGCCTTCGGGTCCATAGTAAATCCTTTTGAGTTTGTCCTCTACGCGGCCCATTATATGAATTCCAGGACGAGATTGATCTTGCGTCCGTTGAAGTCCACCGTCTCTCCGTCCACTTTAATGGTGATGTTTATGCTTTCTACCAAATGAGACAAGTCATAGCACAAAGAAATGGGGGTGTATTCTACTGGGTCAAATGGATTACCTTTGGGTAGAAACTTGGACATAAGAGAAGACTTTTCTCCATTGTTGTAACCATGGACCAAGTCGCAATAGACTTCATAAGAGGATGCGACTTTCCATTTCACGGGTATGGCCGCGTCGGTAATTGTCTTGCCTGAGGCACATAATAAAGATCCCAATGGGTCAGACTTTCCAAAAGTTACTGAATAGTTTGGCATATTATGTTTGAGGGTCATTTCGTGCGGCAATCCTGTGGTGAGAGTATAACCGTGCTTTGCTAATTCCTTAGCAAGGGTGATTGGTGTGTAATGTCCATCGGGCAGCATTGCGCCTTGATAATTGCCGCCGCCTTTATGCTCAGTGACCAAGGCATCGACTAAATTATACCAAGAATTGTACAAAGAGCAACTAACCAGCCGAACCTTACAGGCTTTGATGGGGGGATTCAGATAAGTGGTAAAGTTATTCTTGTCGCTTTCCAAAAAGACGATCATATATTACAGGGGACAAGTCCCCTTCTAGAAGCAAGCTACGCTTGCTGACTTAGACTAAATACGCCAAAGCTACGCCTCCGGCCAGCCCTGCAACTCCTACAAAGACCAATTCATTGTCTTTTCGTTTCTTAGAAGGCTGGTAGTAATTCTTAAACTGAGGCTTTCTCAACCCCGTTAATGCCGCGGGGTGTGCTTGCGCATAGAGCTTAAAGGCGTAGTCTGTATTTTCAAAGTTCTTATCCGCCTGCATTTTGTCTTGGTAGTTCTTGTCCAACCAATCCCTGTAAGCTTGTCTTTTTTCATTCCAAGCCGCCACGTCTCGCTGATATTTCTCCAGCGCTAAATCATGCCTTTTCCTTTCGGCGGCCAAATCTCCGCTTTTGTCGCCTCTAACTAATCTATCCAAATATTGACCGCCATAATTAGCTCCAGTGAATGCTAAAGCTGCAATAACTCCACCTACGACCACGCCAGCCATATATGTTAGAAAATCACAGGGATTTTCACACCGTAGGTAGGTACTTTTCCTTCCGTAGGTAATCCTTTACCATGATAGCCCCGCCTACGGCAGCGGTCATCTTAGCAAAATTAGCGAAGCTCTTGCTTGGGTCTTCAGTAAAGTCTTCTTTGAGTACTTTCTTACCTACCCAACCAATATCCGCAACGATGGAAGTAATGATAGCTGCTTCTTCAACAGTTTTCAATAACGCGGTTGACATTATATTACAAAGCGAGAAGGTTATTACTCCATCACGGGTATTTTGCTTCTCTTAGGGGGCTCCTGCACGGGTGCGTGATATGTTGGCGGCACATGCACGGGTTCTACTTTTGGCTTCGTAGCCCGCCATTGTAAGTAGAGGCTGCCTGCTGCTATGATGACTCCCAACGCGCCAATGACGTACCCAGGATTGATAAAGGATTCCTCTTCTTTTTCCTCCACCTTTTCTTCTTTTTTGGCTTTGTTCTTCCTGTTCATCTCCGCGAGCTTCTTACCGGCAGCGACTCTGCCTGGAGATTTAGCCTTGGTAATCTTTTGCTCCTCTTGGGGCTGCTCTACCTTCGACTCTGGTTCACTCATTTATATCTAAGGACTTGAAGGACTTGATAAGTACTTGAGAATGACTTAAGGACGACTTGGAAATAACCTGGGCGCGACCTGACCAAGTACTTAGGGATGACTTAACTAAGTACTTGAGGCGACTTGATCAGGTACCTCAGCAAGTGCCGCCTGGAAGACCTTTTCGACTTCTCTGTCCTTCTTGAAGTCCTTCCAAGACACCAGTACCTCCTTCAGGTCGACGTGCTGAGCTATGTGAAGTGCCGCAGAGGCGACTGCCATTAACTTACCGCACTTCAAAGACAACCACCCGCAGGTTATCTTAAGTTCTTGGGCAATAACGTAGTCCTCGCTTATGTCCTTCCGCAGTTGCTCCACGTCGTCTATGGGCAGTGCAAGTCCAAGCAATTTAGTCGCAAGTCGGATAGCGGAGTCTGCTACGGCGTCCGTGGTCTTACTTGCAAGGGCAGCCTCGTACCTCTTATGGAACTTCTTAACTTCCTCTTCTGACAACTTATTAACCTGCTCATGGGTAAGTTCCTTGCCTATCATTTCTTTACACTTCCCCGAAGACACAAGGATGTTGAGTTGTTCCTTGAGGTTACTTTCATCTAGCTGTGTGGGGACTTCATCTAAGAGCTGCTCAATATCCATATATCTTTATGGAATACGGAAACCTCAAAGAGAAGATCATCTTGGAATGTTGGTGCGTCTTTAGATGCCGCATGTATTCATGCAACTGTTCCTTGGATATCTCACCGCCGTAGTCGCTTAAGATGGTTTCCAGGTCAGACTTGCTCGGCGTATAAAATACTACGAGAGAGCCTATGTTTTCCCTGAAGGGTTTAGAGACACTGGTAAGCTGCTGGGAAAGCAACCAAACGCTGATATTGTCATGCCTACCGCTGAAGGCGAGCTTCACTAATTCGGAGGTGCGTCTTTTTACGTCGTCCCCGCAGGCGATGTCGTCCAGTATGAGTAAAGTCTGAGTATCCTTAGGGAATTGTTTGTGCCAGAACTTAAGATGCCCAGATAACTCATTGGGGTCTAAGATATCTACGAAGAAGTCGTCATCTTTCACTCCTATGCCCGTCCAGGTGCGGTTATTCACGTAGGTGGGGCATAATAGCACGATATAGTCGAAGCGGTATCTAAAGGGTCCTAATAGCTGCTCCACGACGAATTGGGTCTTTCCGCAGCCGGTGGGTCCTACTATCAGAGCGTTACAAGGAATATGGTTCGGATCCATTATATATACGATGGACCCAGTGGACGCAGTAAGAAGGATTGCCGGCGACGCAAAAGATAAAAGAGACACCATAGAAATGCAAAGGGAGGAGATCGATCGGCTGCGGGAGCGCGTGCAGGAATTGTATGATGAAATGTGCGGTCTGAAGCGCGCGGAAAGGTTTGGCGCGCTTTTGACGATGGCCGGTTGGGCAAAAGAAAGCGTTAAGGACTTTATGCGATATCCGCTGTAGAGCTGTTTAAAAGACACTTCAGAATGTTAAAGATAAGGTTGTTAAATTGTTAAGGATATACACACGTGCTGTTTAAAAGACACTTCAGAATGTTAAAGATAAGGTTGTTAAATTGTTAAGGATGTCTTGTATGAGTCATTTAAAAGACACTTCAGAATGTTAAGTATGAGGTTATTATATTGTTAAGGATGTGTGCGTGTGCTGTTTAAAAGACACCTTAGAATGTTAAGTATGAGGTTGTTATATTGTTAAAGATACTACTTTTCTTAAAGAAAGAAATAACCTTATTCTTAGGTATCTTCTTAAAAAAGTAATAGTCTTTAACAACCTTATCTTTAACATTCTTAGGTGTCTTTTAAATGACTCATGCATATATCCTTAACAATATAACAACCTTATCTTTAACATTCTTAGGTGTCTTTTAAACGCAGCTGTATGCTCCCGTAGACCTGTTTTAAAAGATACCTAAGAATGTTAACAATAAAGTTAAAAATACGTTATATTGTAGTTAAGGTACACTTAAGTATAAATGAACTGTTCAACGTGTAAGAAGGTGTTCAGCACCAAGCAAAGACTACAATACCACGTTCGTCGTGGCGTTTGCACAAAGAAACCAATTAGTAAAGTTTGTAAGGATTGCGGTAAGGAATTCAGCACCGTTCAAAAGATGCGACAACATCAAGACAAACGCATTTGTGGGCTTTGCAAGGGCTGTAATAAGGAATTTCCTAACACCTCCGAGCACCTGAAAAGGGGCGTCTGTGAACAAAGCAGACAGTGTAGTTTCTGTAATAAGATATTAAGCAGTCGTCAACGTTTACAGACGCATCGGAAAACACATGAAGTCAACTATCGATTTCTCTTTGGGGCGTACGACTTGGAAGGCGTGGATTGCTACCAATGTGCGGATTTGATGTGTCGCTGCCCGCATAAAGAGGATTACTTAAGGAATCGCATAGATTACCATAAGAAGATAGTCCGTACTTTCCCCTCTTTTGAACGCGCCGAAGGCGTTCCGTGGACTAAAAGGGAGTATTGGAGGCAGGAGTGTGATCGTTGTGGTTGTGTTAGAGAAGAGGAACATATCTTCAACTGCCTCGACAAATAAACGTCCTTAACAATATAACAACCTTATACTCAACATTCTGAGACCCTTTTAGAATGGGGTTTGTGCAAAGAGTCTCAAATCCCATTCTTATTTTTATTTATTATTCTTAAGAATAATGAATTAAGGATACTTAATAATAATAAATAAAAATAAGGACCCCTTTTAAAGGTATATGCTAGCCTACGCAGCCGCAGGATTCCTAATCACCCTTTCAATATATGGACTGTATTACGTGCGAACCACCTGCCGACTGCATTACGCCCCCAAAACCGCGTAAAAAATACACCTGCCTTCATTGCGGCAAGGTATTCCTGGAAGAATCCTTCGTTGGTCATTGGTGCTCCGCGGATCCTAAAGCGCAGCGGACTTTAGCAGACGCTAGTCTCAAATCTATGAAATATCTTTAAGTGTGTTGCCAGAGTCTCCGAGGTTTTAAAGACCTTACAACACCACCTGCAGGGAATTCGTAGGTGTTCAGCATACGCAGTGATCTCCCTGCAGATTTCGTCGTAGTCGCTGCTTACGAGCACCTTATAGCCGTTTTCTTCATACCTCTGTAAGAGTAGTTGCTGATTCTCAGATAACCTGCCGTTGCCTTTCGGGGTCTTTAGCTCTACGCAGAAACCGCGGTAATGTGTATGCGCGTTCAAGATCATTAAGTCGGGTTGACCGCGTTGGTAGCCCTTCTGCCAGCACTTTATGCGTTTACCGTCCGAATCCTGCAGTTCACCTAGACCAGGGGCTATGAGCATTTGGGGGTAAAACCTGCGGATGTAGTCAACCACCTTTTTATGCAGGTCAAACTCATTTTCTATTTTTGAATACCAACTTGTTTGGACCGTCAAACCGCCTTTCTATTTCATACTTACCAGTTTTCCTGAGGGTAGGGAGAACTTCCTCCAAAACCCAATCCTGGAATGTCTCTGCCGTTGGCATCTTAGAGCTAAATATCAATTGATACAACCCGGATTCAGTTACGTACAGGGAATTAGGCTGTGAATAAGAGGGGAGGCGATTCACCTCCACTCTAAGTTCGCTGAGCTTTACCTTATACTTTTCACGAACGTACACCTTAATTGCATCCTTAGGGTCTGCGTATCCCAGCGCTAGCGCGACCCACCGGCTGCGGAAAGACCCAATTCGTCGTGGAGCAGCTATTAGGACCCTTTAGATACCGCTTCGACTATATCGTGCTATTATGCCCCACCTACGTGAATAACCGCACCTGGACGGGCATAGGAGTGAAAGATGACGACTTCTTCGTAGATATCTTAGACCCCAATGAGTTATCTGGGCATCTTAAGTTCTGGCACAAACAATTCCCTAAGGATACTCAGACTTTACTCATACTGGACGACATCGCCTGCGGGGACGACGTAAAAAGACGCACCTCCGAATTAGTGAAGCTCGCCTTCAGCGGTAGGCATGACAATATCAGCGTTTGGTTGCTTTCCCAGCAGCTTACCAGTGTCTCTAAACCCTTCAGGGAAAACATAGGCTCTCTCGTAGTATTTTATACGCCGAGCAAGTCTGACCTGGAAACCATCTTAAGCGACTACGGCGGTGAGATATCCAAGGAACAGTTGCATGAATACATGCGGCATCTAAAGACGCACCAACATTCCAAGATGATCTTCTCTTTGAGGTTTCCGTATTCCATAAAGATATATGGATATTGAGCAGCTCTTAGATGAAGTCCCCACACAGCTAGATGAAAGTAACCTCAAGGAACAACTCAACATCCTTGTGTCTTCGGGGAAGTGTAAAGAAATGATAGGCAAGGAACTTACCCATGAGCAGGTTAATAAGTTGTCAGAAGAGGAAGTTAAGAAGTTCCATAAGAGGTACGAGGCTGCCCTTGCAAGTAAGACCACGGACGCCGTAGCAGACTCCGCTATCCGACTTGCGACTAAATTGCTTGGACTTGCACTGCCCATAGACGACGTGGAGCAACTGCGGAAGGACATAAGCGAGGACTACGTTATTGCCCAAGAACTTAAGATAACCTGCGGGTGGTTGTCTTTGAAGTGCGGTAAGTTAATGGCAGTCGCCTCTGCGGCACTTCACATAGCTCAGCACGTCGACCTGAAGGAGGTACTGGTGTCTTGGAAGGACTTCAAGAAGGACAGAGAAGTCGAAAAGGTCTTCCAGGCGGCACTTGCTGAGGTACCTGATCAAGTCGCCTCAAGTACTTAGTTAAGTCATCCCTAAGTACTTGGTCAGGTCGCGCCCAGGTTATTTCCAAGTCGTCCTTAAGTCATTCTCAAGTACTTATCAAGTCCTTCAAGTCCTTAGATATAAATGAGTGAACCAGAGTCGAAGGTAGAGCAGCCCCAAGAGGAGCAAAAGATTACCAAGGCTAAATCTCCAGGCAGAGTCGCTGCCGGTAAGAAGCTCGCGGAGATGAACAGGAAGAACAAAGCCAAAAAAGAAGAAAAGGTGGAGGAAAAAGAAGAGGAATCCTTTATCAATCCTGGGTACGTCATTGGCGCGTTGGGAGTCATCATAGCAGCAGGCAGCCTCTACTTACAATGGCGGGCTACGAAGCCAAAAGTAGAACCCGTGCATGTGCCGCCAACATATCACGCACCCGTGCAGGAGCCCCCTAAGAGAAGCAAAATACCCGTGATGGAGTAATAACCTTCTCGCTTTGTAATATAATGTCAACCGCGTTATTGAAAACTGTTGAAGAAGCAGCTATCATTACTTCCATCGTTGCGGATATTGGTTGGGTAGGTAAGAAAGTACTCAAAGAAGACTTTACTGAAGACCCAAGCAAGAGCTTCGCTAATTTTGCTAAGATGACCGCTGCCGTAGGCGGGGCTATCATGGTAAAGGATTACCTACGGAAGGAAAAGTACCTACCTACGGTGTGAAAATCCCTGTGATTTTCTAACATATATGGCTGGCGTGGTCGTAGGTGGAGTTATTGCAGCTTTAGCATTCACTGGAGCTAATTATGGCGGTCAATATTTGGATAGATTAGTTAGAGGCGACAAAAGCGGAGATTTGGCCGCCGAAAGGAAAAGGCATGATTTAGCGCTGGAGAAATATCAGCGAGACGTGGCGGCTTGGAATGAAAAAAGACAAGCTTACAGGGATTGGTTGGACAAGAACTACCAAGACAAAATGCAGGCGGATAAGAACTTTGAAAATACAGACTACGCCTTTAAGCTCTATGCGCAAGCACACCCCGCGGCATTAACGGGGTTGAGAAAGCCTCAGTTTAAGAATTACTACCAGCCTTCTAAGAAACGAAAAGACAATGAATTGGTCTTTGTAGGAGTTGCAGGGCTGGCCGGAGGCGTAGCTTTGGCGTATTTAGTCTAAGTCAGCAAGCGTAGCTTGCTTCTAGAAGGGGACTTGTCCCCTGTAATATATGATCGTCTTTTTGGAAAGCGACAAGAATAACTTTACCACTTATCTGAATCCCCCCATCAAAGCCTGTAAGGTTCGGCTGGTTAGTTGCTCTTTGTACAATTCTTGGTATAATTTAGTCGATGCCTTGGTCACTGAGCATAAAGGCGGCGGCAATTATCAAGGCGCAATGCTGCCCGATGGACATTACACACCAATCACCCTTGCTAAGGAATTAGCAAAGCACGGTTATACTCTCACCACAGGATTGCCGCACGAAATGACCCTCAAACATAATATGCCAAACTATTCAGTAACTTTTGGAAAGTCTGACCCATTGGGATCTTTATTATGTGCCTCAGGCAAGACAATTACCGACGCGGCCATACCCGTGAAATGGAAAGTCGCATCCTCTTATGAAGTCTATTGCGACTTGGTCCATGGTTACAACAATGGAGAAAAGTCTTCTCTTATGTCCAAGTTTCTACCCAAAGGTAATCCATTTGACCCAGTAGAATACACCCCCATTTCTTTGTGCTATGACTTGTCTCATTTGGTAGAAAGCATAAACATCACCATTAAAGTGGACGGAGAGACGGTGGACTTCAACGGACGCAAGATCAATCTCGTCCTGGAATTCATATAATGGGCCGCGTAGAGGACAAACTCAAAAGGATTTACTATGGACCCGAAGGCTATTGGAAAGGAGCGTCAGCTATCAAGAAACTCGCAACCGCGGCCAGGGTATCAGAAGAAACGGCTAAGAACTGGTTAAAAAAACAAACCCTCTGGCAGGTTTATCTTCCCGTGCCTAAGTACATTCCCAGGCCCAGCTTCACCGTAAATGCCCCTAATGAAGTTCATCAGGCGGATTTGCTTTTCTTGCCGCACGACAAGGTGAGAAGAAAGACCTATAGGTACGCTTTGACCGTAGTCGATATCGCAAGCAGATATAAGGACGCCGAACCCATAACCAGCAAGGATTCTGGGGAAGTCGCAGAAGCCCTAGGTAGGATTTATAAGCGCGTCTTGAAATGGCCTAAGCTGCTGCAAGTGGATGCGGGGACGGAGTTCATGGGCGTGGTTACTAAGACCCTGAAAGATCACAGCACTAAGATTAGGAGAGCCGAAGCTGAGTACCACAGGGGTCAGAGCATCGTTGAAAGATTCAATAAGACCCTGGCCGAGCGTCTCTTTGGGTACCAGTATTGGAAAGAGCTGGAAGATCCCTCCAAACGCAACAGGGAATGGACTCAGAGGCTCCCCCAGGTCGTCGCGGCTTTGAACAACGAGGCGGCCAGGGCTACGGGAATGAAACCCAAGGATGCCATAAAAAAGAAACACGTGGAACATAAGTCCTACGTCAGAAGTTCGAGGGCGGTCGGACTGAAGGAAAAAAAGCTCCCCCGCGACATAGTGGTCAGATACCTCTATCAGCCGGGGGAACTCGAAGGTGGCAGTAAGAGAGCCACGGATCCTAACTGGTCCCTGGAAACGTATGAGATTTCAAAGTCCGTCACCAAGGAAGGGCAACCCGTGTTGTATTACCTAGATGGCCCAAGTCGTGGATTTGTCAAGGAAGAGCTGCTCATAGTCCCCAAAGACTCAGAGTAGTGCTGCTCCGCGCGCCCGATTGCACTCTAGGCATGTCAGTCTTACGTTACCTCTGCAATGCCCGCGCCTGTTATTTATACGATCCACGGAGAACTGCTGATCGTCATTTGGGTCAAACCTCCATAGTAGTGGTATGTTACACTTGGCACACCTTGCCCCTTTCTTATAGACGTCGTCCACGCATAGGTCGAACGTCATATTTTTTTCTTCGTCGTGCCGCTTGTAGCGAAGGAGTTTCTTAGCAATGTTCTCCTTAGCTACGTCTTCTGGGGTGCGGTCGTAACGCAGTTGCGGACCCCAGGCTCTTCTTAACTGTTTGGCATACTCCACGCGGCTTACGGCAGTGTAGATAAGGTTGCTCCAACACAGCCGCTGGTCTATGATCCATAAGGTTTCTCTTATGGTAAGCCCCTGCGCACTATGGACTGTCATGCAATAACCCAAGCGCCAGTCTGGATGGGAGGTTATTTTTTCCACCTTTTCTATGGGTACCCAGGCTTTATCATGCGTTACCGCATTTTGCAGTTGGATGTCGGTACCAGGTACCCAGACGTCTCTTTTTTGCATGCGGGTGTCGTGGGGTTTATAACAAACGGGTACGGGATGCGTAGGAAAGCGCTCTTGGTGTATTTTGAAGAGGTCTTTCTGTATGCGAGACTGTGCTGCGCGCTTACTACTTAGCACCAGATCTTTGGGATGCCATGTGTAAAGGAAGTCCTCGTATTTCTTCGCTCGTACGCGTTTGCGCAGTGTTTTGCATTGCTCGGCGTCACTAAGGCCCCTTAATTCCTCTTTCAGGTTTCTTATTTGATCCTTGCTGCGGTAGTCGGTGTTAATTTCCTCCGCATGGTCTACGAACCCCATTTAGCCATTCGTGGGGCATCTCTCCGGCTATTGGAGGAGGCTGGCAGGGATCTCCGGCGAATATTACTTGGCACTTTCCGCGGAGGAAGTCTACGAACTCCTGCAGGATTTCCAAAGGAACGGTGCAAATCTCATCCCAAAGTATCACCGGAGGTATGTCGTGGATGGCTTCTGGTACCCACTTTTGGCCATTCCAACGAAAGAAGCTGTGGTAGGTCTGCGCGTCGTAATCCATTTCGCAGAGTTCTCTTTCCAAACGGTGCGTTGGCGTTAGCACTTTTAAGGCCGGAAAGAGTTCTAACACACGCGTCGTCTTACCGCTGCCTCCCGTACCGTAGAGGTAAGAGAAGCGTTGGTAAGAAATGGGGTCGGCAACTGAAGGTAGAGGCTCTTCCGTCGGCGCTACGGCGCCCTGGGTGTGCTCGCCGTGATATTCTACGCGGCCTCTCCAAGACCTTATCTCCTCATCTTTAACGCGCCATTGGCCACTTTCTGCGAGTTCATCGGCAGTGTAGAATTCCTTCATCTTTTCCAACACGCTAGGCTTTACGTATAAGGAATCCGTGGCTACGCGGGGGATATCTTCTTTGTCAAACCGCAGGAGCATCGCTAATAGGTTAATGTGCGCATATGCGAGCATGCTGGCACGCAGATGGTAATACTGCGGTCGATGGTCCTGGTAATAACACAGCGCATTCCATTCGTGCAGCTTATCGTCGACAATGTAGTCCCATTTCTCTACAGACACCATCGTTCCTTTGTCATGCGCGCGCTTGATGAGGAAGCTTAGCTCGCCTTCGTCCGTTATCAGGCGCCGCTGCATATGTTTTTCACCTTCTTTTGCGCCCTGCGTGAATTTACCTATGACCACGCGCGCTGTGGGGTTATGCTCCGGTAACCACTGCGTAAAGGCGCTGTTACAAAGTATGGCTTCATGTGCTGTGTATTTTAAAAGTTTACGCTCTTCAAAGAACTTCAATAGGGGCACCGGTATCCATTCTTTCTCCTGCAGGTGCTTTCCGTACCACGCATAGATTATTGGATGTAAGTCTTTTGTAAATTTCCAGCTGGTCAACCGTACAAACCCCGTTGCTGGGGCGTCGTAGTGACCATCCAACGCAACACGAAAGAACTGTGAATCTGGATGTCCGTAACGGTCGTAATATTCCTTACAATCTCCTAGGCCTTTGAAGCTTGCGGGGTAACAATGTTTCATATCCAGCGACACGTATTCGTCTTCATCGTACTCCATATTCCAAAGACCACCGTGACCGTGTTCTACACAAGCTTTAGCTATATCTTTGAACTCCTCCGGTGTGGATTTTCACCCGTTTCTTTTCTTTGCGGCTAAGAAGTCCAAACTGCGACTGCTAAGCACTTCGTCGGAGAAGTCTTCTCCTAAAGTCTCACAGGCGCTTTGAATGCGCAGCTGTTCCACTTCAGGACGATACAAGGTGCCGTCTTGGGTCATAAATTGACTTCCCTCCGCATCCATTAACCAAATAGAATTCTCGTGCATTAGTTCTGCAAGCGGCGACTCCTTGTAAACGCGCGTCTCCTTCCTTTTGGGGAACCTTAACTCCCTCCACGCATGTGCGTTATGCTGGTAAATTACGATAGGCGCACCCCGGCCCCCATACTTGTGCGTCCCGGAGTAAATGAAGCCGTCGGTGATGTCTTTCACGTGTATGCGCCTTTCTAAAGCAACCTCTAACTTCTTGATGTTTTCAATGGTGGCTCCTGCCCTACGAGTAGCATGCTCCCATTTCCTGATGGCTTCTCTTCTCTTCAACGTAAGCTTACCTCCCCTAGAGGAATCCTCGAAGAACTCTCTAACTAACTTACCCACGCAGTTACCCGGATGCCGCATTGGTTAGAGCTTCTTAACGTCCGGGTTCTTAATTTCATACGCACCGTAAATAACCACGGTGACCGGGTAAGCAACTTCGTAGAACAACATGTCGATGCCCACCAGCGCCCCAGGACGCGTGTCCTTGTTTAAAACGAACAGGTCCTTCCTGCCAGACGCCCGTATTGGATTCCTGTCTTTTTCTATTATCCACTCGCCGTCTAAATACTTTATAAACGTCAACTCCAGGCGGTAATTACCTTCGGGCATTAAGTCAATTATCCTTTCTGCTCTTTCCTCGCTCATCGTCTCATCTGTATCTCCCTCCATAAACGTTGTGAAGGCAAAGTCGGCGTCTAAGCGGTCCAGCACCTGAGTTCGCAGTCGGCGCACAGTCTTGTTACTAATGCTTTTGATGGTGTCCATCTATATCTAAGGAATATTTTATCCTCCGTTTGCGACACAAATATTTTAACCTTCGCAAACATAGCAGCAGTAAGGAAATCTTCGCGCAACATATAACGGGACACGGGTAATTCCCGCGGGGGACGCTAGTGCAGAAACACGGGTAATTCCCGGGCGATTCCGAATGGTGATCGCGAGTCCCCCTTACTGCTGCTGATTTGCAAAAGAGCATGTGCGCAAGGTAAAAATGGCTTTGACAGTCTTAATGTTCTGGCGTTAGCAAAGTAAAGAGGTAGAGCCGTTTTCGTACGAGTGGAAAACTATTATTGTGATTGGTTAAATCACTGGAAGGCAATGGGAAGCCAAATTAATGTTACGGCTTCTTGTGCCGTGTACGTACTGCAAGTCAGTTCCGTACGATTCCCACTCATACCAAAACCGCTTTATGAAAGACAGAAAATACAGACTGACCGGCCGTTAGACCGGCCGAGCGACCGACAGTCATGCATATGAAAACCAGTAGAAAATAATTTGGTACTTTAAAAATTCATGTCTAACATTTACCGCGCGTTATCAACTGAAACATACTTTTGATATCTTTATACTATATCTCTTGCTCTATATTAACTACACTAATGTTAAATATACTATCATTAATCTTAGCTTGCTCTTTTACTGGAAACAATACTGGGAACCCTGTGGTTTTCATCACGTCACAGGGAGCTCAGTTAAATAAAATGAATTTACATGATGACTTTGAACTGGAACTTAAAAAGATGCGGCCATATTTGTTCAAAAGATAATTCAACATCTTCATTTTTGCTCCTTTGACCTCGTTCTGAAACGCACCAATGTGAGGCTACTAAGGCAAATATCAAGTGCTAATGCCCCAGTGGTTGTCGTTTGGCTGCTAGATTCTATTGTAATCAAATTTTCTGTTCGTTTTAATGGTCTGAAGAGATGAATATCGTTCTTTATCGTCCTCCACATGTCTCGCAGCACCAGACTCGATACGCTGTACATAAATTCCTATCTTTAATTTGTCTGCAGTAATTCACTCGGTCTTTACATATTCCTGTAATTGATTGAGATGGTGAGTTAGTAAAATGGCATACTGTGCTGTGTTAGTGCCAACCATCATCTATTATCATTATAATAGATAATAATTAATCATTATAATAACTCCCTACCAACACCATCACCGTCATTGAACAAAAACCATGCACAAAAAATTGTTATCTGATCGTCAACATCCCCATATGAATGAACACACCATAATGAGAAAGTAGTAAAATCAAGCATGCACCATGCATCAATAGTATTGAAGCTAACAGTTAGCCATACTCACTCTGGCCACATGGAGCTCTGTTGCAAGGTTCTGATTCGATGGGTTTTTCAGAGGGATTACAGAGTCCATCTGCTGGTAGTAAACTTTTATAAAACGCGCATTTTACGGTGCGCTTCCTGACACCATTGCCTCCACACAAAGCCGAGCACTATACAAAAGACAAAAACCACAGTTTATTGAGTACTGAAGTAAAGTGAAGAAAAAACTATTTTGTAAATCAATTTGACTGATGGACCTTAACCAACTTTAACCCTGCGTAACCTCATCCTGAAGCGCTTCATGCGAGGCTACTAGAAGGAAATCGTTCCAGTCGAAATGGCTGCCGCGTGAAAAAGGTCCATAGCACATTTATGAATGTTTTGTGCATACTCACTTCAGACCAAGAGGTTTTTGTCCAAATAGCTTCACAAGAGCGTGTTCGACACTTTTGTCTCGTGAGTGGGGCAGGTACTGCACTACAGTACGATTCAGGCACCGTGTTGTTCCTGTCATCCATGCAATCCACGGTTCTGTTAGCGTATCCTAAAAAGTTGCCATAGCAATACTGACACTGGAGATAAAATCATAAAAAAATGTGTCACATCTTTTTGGCGTTTTGGATAGTCCAATCAGTTTTCACACTTCGGGGCCATGTTGGATGACACGGAAATTGATCGTTTTTGAAGCGAAAGGAAGAATTCGCCATCTGCTCTCTCATCCAACATGGCTGCCGAGAGGTGATGATTTATTCCATTAAATGTTGATTTATATATATAGTAACAACACGAGGTTGATCAACTTACTTCACTCCACCGCGAGACTTTCCAGCTCCCTTTTAGAAAAATTAATACAATTAACATCATCGTTATCATCATCGTCATCAACAATAACAACAAGGTTCGCAATCCCCTTACCAACTATCTTGTCTCTGACGTGTAGCTCGAGCCCGCCGCCATCCTCACCAGCGGTATTCCTCACAAAACAGAAATACTCTCCAGTTTCTGTGTCGGAAATGTTCCGAATCATGAGAACTCCATCAAGCACGAGATGCTGACTATCATTCTTGACTTTCAGACCATTTCTCAGCCATAGAATTGTAGGCTCTGGTCTGCCCATCACAGGACAACCAATGATAATATTACCTCCCTTTTCGACCGCAGCCGAACGCATTCGTTGTCTCTTGACAGCAAGTTTGGTGATACTGGAATATCTAACGTACATGAATTTTGCTTTTCTTTTAAGGTAGGCCTCGCTGAAAAACTTGTCTACAATCCTGGGAGGAACTGTAGAAAAATAGAAAACAAGAACTGCATTTAAATCATGGTTACTTGCCATGCTATAGGTTAAAAAATCGCAATAAAAAAAGAGGAAAAGGAAAAAATAGGAGGAAAAGGAAAGCGAGGTGAAAAATGGGAGAAAGAGAATGGGAAGGGTGAAGGCGGTCATGGATTCAATCCTTAGACCCTCCTTCAAATGCAAGTTGTTTGCCTTCGCAAAAAGCAACTTCTAAATCCCAATTCGATCATGGAATAATCATTGAATGATCATGGAATGAGGACCACATGTTTGTTAGCCGTTGGGATATTAAGTGCTACCCTCGCAAAAACGAAAACCAAACAAAGGTAGATTTTTAATAGAATTCTCTTACCTAAAACTGTAACGTTGGTGCTCCTGTACGTAGTTCCGTATTTATTTTTACCAATACACGTGTAGTTCCCTTCATCTGCGAAGTCTACCTTTTTGATCTGTAGAGTGCCATCAGGGTAAATCTTCCAACGATCTCTGTTCTCGTTACCCACAACATTCCACGTGACTTCAGGCTTAGGTGAGCCGTATACTGTACAGCGGAGTCGCAAGGTTGATCCCCGGATGACTGTTGCCATGGTTTCGATTCGTTTGACACTGGGTCGAGTGAATTTTCTTGCAGCGGCCCAGTGGCCAGGAATGTCAGGAACAACTAGAAGGAAGATATATAATGATAAAATGGTGCATGAAAAAAATATTAATCTTTGAATTTTTTTAAAGGTTTCAGTCATTTAAAGTTTTTTAACAATAAGCATTAATTACGTGATAAATCGCTTTAAGACTCTGACAAACGTTCCAAACATTTGACCTAACATCCAGCCAACATTTGTTGGGTCAAAATGTTGGGTCAAAATGTTGGGTCAAAATGTTGGGTCAAAATGTTGGGTCAAAGTGTTGGGTCAAAATGTTGGGTAAAAATGTTGGGTAAAAATTTTAATTCAAAATGTTGGGTCAAAATATTAATTCAAAATGTTGGGTCAAAATGTTAATTCAAAATGTTGGGTCAAAATGTGGGTCAAAATGTTGGGTCAAAATATTAATTCAAAATGTTGGGTCAGAGTATTGGGTCAAAATGTTGAGTCAAAATGTTAGGTCAAAATGTTGGGTCAAAATGTTGGGTCAAAATGTTGGGTCAAATGTTGGAACTTGTTTGTCAGGGCATTTAGACGTACCTCCGACATTCAGGTGCGTGACTCCTTCGTCACGCCCCGCTATGTTGGTAGCCACACAAACATACCGTGCAATATCCACTTCTTTTGAACGCTGGATTGAAAGGTAACTGTCTTTATCAACATACAAGCGCTCATTCACTTTTCCTACTGGCTCCCAGTTCTTAGAGCCTTCGGCAACTCTGTACCACGCGATGTTTGGCGTGGGAACTCCGGTTGCCTCACATTTGATTTTGATTGACACTCCTTTTGGTATCGTTACCACGGCACCAGTCGTTATGGAGATAAGCTCGCGGATGTCGGTTACTTCAAATGATCCTCTGACATTGTTTATTACAGGTGGAACTGACAAAAAAATCAGAATCATATTAAAGGGGCACTTGGATGAAAATGGATAAAAATTGGAAATGACTTTAAACTTAGTTAAACGTATCTGTATGGCCCCAATAGTAACCAAGCAACGTACAGTGTAGCGGATAAAAATTATCAGTTTTATTCAGCATCTAAATTTGGACTCAACCCTATTGTTCTTTCTGCTTTTGAACCAAAATATCTCAATAGCAAGTGGCTCCCAGGCTAAAATGTTCGCTAATCTGGTTTACATAATCATAATTGAGTCATATTATCCTCATATACTTCAACTATTCGGACTTTCAAAAATTGGGGCGTTTTCATCCAAGTGCCCCTTTAAGAATTAGGACTTAATGAGAGCATACTAGCTATTCTTAAGTGAAGAAGCTGCAATGTTCTCTAGATCAGCTCCTGGGTCGATAGAAAGTTGTCCATATTGGCCAAGGTAGATTCAGGGATGACCAAGTGCCACAATTCATTATTTTCTACAATAAAGTACGACTTATCAACCATCCCTTGCGCTTTTATGAAAAATCCTGAATCTGCCTATTGCTGGAGTTTTTAAGCACAAGACCATACGAATAATAATAGATATTGGCAATCTAAACCTGGTCCTCTTTCACGCAACGGCCATGTAAACATCCTGGGAAATTAGCGCATGAGTGCGATCCCTGTTATCTGGGGGGAAATATATTGATCCAGTCAACTTGGCTGCTGCGTGAAAAAGGTCCATTAGAAGTTCTTATGATTTATGATTTTATATAGCGCCCTTTTCCATATGGATATGATCAAACGCGCTTTACAATGAGTTATGATTACAATGATTTCAATGAATTAAATGAGGCTACAGTGAATTACTTACTTGCTACTATAAGATCCATGGTTGCAAAATCCGTCCCAGCACGGTTAAACGCAGTACAAACGTACGCTCCATCGTCCGAAAACTGGACATCGGTGATCGTCAGCTCGGACTTGTCATCATTCAGTTTGTACTTGTCATTGGCAACTACAGGTCGTCCATTTCGTTGCCAGGACAACGCAGCACGTGGTCGCGCAGTGACTGGACACCTGACTACTACAGTGGTGTTTAGTGTTGTGATCAGTTTGGTACCTATGGGAACTCGGATCGGGTTGGTTTTGTCGAAGTTCTTGATTTCTTTCTTGACGGAGTTGATGGTCGGACGAAGAAGTTCTACAACACGTTTTGATTGAGGAATGAGAAATGAAGACGACGAAAGTACGAAAAAAACGGAGTATCGACTGTTTGACGAAGACCTTCGGCGAGATGTTGTGTAGGTATAATTAATTCGGTGCAAGCAATCGGAAGTTATAAGCGAAGATTAGGCGAACAATCATTGATCAGTTAGCACATACTTATAGGTTATAGAAAATATTCGAATTGTCAGTAAAAAGTTAAAAATACAATCGGAAAAACAGCAAACAGGCATGCATTACGAACAAAAACGAATGATGATCGAACGATTATTGATTAAGAAGTACAGTGACACATGCGAATATTGATGAATGATAAACAAACGAGCAGTTATCGATCAACATGTTTGCTGGATCATTAGCATCGTGCAATTAAAATAGCCAAGTATGTCTGGAATGTCGGGATGAAAGCCAATAAATAAGACCTTATGCAAGAATTACGAAGAGAGTTAAAATTTAAATAAAAATAAGTATACACTGAATCAAAATGTCGACAAATTTGAATAATTAATGTTCTGTACTGACTAGCGACTGACTGGCCTCTCATACATGTGAAAACGCTTCTATGTTTCCACTTGAAAGCTAGGCTAGTCTGTTGCTAGTCATCGCAGAGCCATAGTTATTCAAATCGATTCGGTGTATAAGATGGATAAAACATCAATTTCTCAGAGGAATTTTCTTACCTCGGACCAATAGTTCGGATGTCTCTACTGCCTCGCCCACCACGTTTGTCGCAGTGCACGTGATTTCTGACGTATCCGTCGGTCTCACACTAAATATCTTTAATGTCATACCATTAATGACATAACGGTCTCTGCTTGCGAGGGGTAAACCAAACCTGGTCCAACTGATTTTAGGTGTTGGGTGCCCTGTGGCATTACAGATAAGTAAGAGCGTGGATCCAGTCAACATTTCAATATCTTTTCCGATGAGGGATGATGCTGATTTCACTGCGTTGAGAACGAGTTTTGAGCTTGCTTTGTGGATTACTGGACTGACCGGTTCTAAGGAAAATTTAAAATAATAAATAGATGAGAATAATAAATAGGTTCAATATTGGTCGCTTGATGACTTTAGATCCCAGTCAAACAAGGCTAGTTCAACGAGGGACCGTAAGAGCACCATCCCGAGGGAAAGGGCTCGAAAATGCCCTCAATAGACCTCCTCGGCTAGGGCGTAATGTTCTCCCCTTTCAGACCACGTGTCATTCTCTAGAGTATATTTTTTTTGTTTAATACTTGCGCTTGATTGTACAGGAGAAGACACATGAGTATGGATACAACTCAAACAAAGAATCTTATTCTCAAGGGAATGACATGTGGTGTGGAATGGGAAATCATTTTAAAAGCTCTAGCCGAGGATATAATGGTGTGGTTTTCGAGCCAAAGTGTAGGCCCTATTTTTGGAGCTCAAAAGGTCCTCTCTTTTCACTCATCAATCTATTTTAAGTAACATTCCAAGCATCCACCAAACAAACCTGTAATATTGACGAAGGTAGACGCGTTAGCTTTTCCCGCCACGTTACTAGCAATACACGTGTACTTTCCAGAATGAGTTACACTGACATTCTTCAGTGACAGCATCGGTCCCTTGACATCTAGCATTTTCCCGCCATTCATCCATTCAATACGGGGCGGGGGCATACCACGGGCTGTACAGTTAAGATTAATGTTGATGCGACTGAGGGATGTCACTTGACGACCGACATTGACATCGACTGGTTTCATGTCAGATGATTCGAAATCACCATTTGTTCGTTGTATGACTGGAATTTCGGCTTCTGTTGGTGAAAAGCAACAAATAAATATTTTTACGGTATTGGCAATATTGGTTAACCTTTATCATTCGGTACGGATGTCATGTCTTGGAAACGCGTTTTCCCAAAAAATCGCAGACGAAAAGAAGTATTTTCTCCCCTTACCAGTGACTGTAACTGTCGACGATTTTTTGTCCTCTCCAAAAATATTTGTAGCCGTGCAGACATATACACCGCTATCATACTCCTGCGCCTTCTCTATGACCAAAGTATTGTTCCTTAAAACCTCGTAAAATTCTCCCGGCTTGACCAACTGACCGTCTTTTCTCCACGTTATCGTGGACCGAGGCACACCGCTGGCCTTACAGTGTATGGATATCGTGGTCTCAGCAAGAGCATTGACGTCAGCACCTACGTCAACTGAGATCGGTGCGTCTACGTCGATTTCTTGTTTGGTTTGAGCGACAGGGATGCTTGGTGACTGTGGAGCTGGTAAAATAGATAGAGGATATTATATGGCGAAATGGCGAAGGTAAAGATGGAAGAGAGAAGCAAGGGTCGTAGGTAAGCAAGGAGGTAGGTAGTTAGGTAGATAGGGATGGATGGATGGATGGATGGATGGATGGATGGATGGATGGATGGATGGATGGATGGATGGATGGAAAGATAATTGGAATGGATGGATGAATAGAAAGATAATTGGATGGAAGAGGAAAGGAGAAAGGAGAGCAACTAATCGAGCAAGCTTAACAACGAGGTAAAAAAACAAAAGATAAAGGACAGCTAGATTAAAGAATAAACAAGTCAAAAATATAGAAGATGAAATTATTCAGCGTGTCGCACCCAAAGTAAGGGAACCGGGGAAAAATCTGAGTTCCTGATGGGAATTGAATCGATGGCCATCAGGGACTAGGATTTTTTGTCAAGTTCCCTTATTTTCGCTGTTACACGCTGTATAAAGTCATGTCCTTTTTAATAAGAGCGAAAATTATTCTACACTTGTACAAAAGTCAAATATATTTCCTTACTTAAGATCGTAACAAACGAGTCCTCCGTATCTCTTCCAGCAAAGTTCATGGCAACACAGGTATACCGACCACTATCCTGGGATACAACTTCACGTAATGTAAGGCTTCCCTTCTGATCAATGACAAGCTTCACCCCAGGTATCAGTGCTCTGCCATCTTTTAGCCACGTGATAAGAGGTTTTGGTATTCCAGTGGCGTTACACGTTATTGTGATGGTACTACCGCTGAACGCGGTTATGTTGTCACCAATCGTCATGACAACGGGAGCTATTCGTTCTGATTGGATGTTCTGACTGCTAATCGGTTTACGTATTTCAGGTTCGGAAAAGGCTGTCGAGGAAGAAGACTCAGTATTAGTAAACGGTTGTTGGATCTAATTAAAGTATGAGGGCAAGACTAGGTGACAATAAGCCTGAAGCGAGATGACGTTTTGCCCCCGACTCTATACCATAATAGTTTTTAAAATTCTTTCATATTAAAATTTTTGATTCCTTAGAGAATACAGGAACAATAGTCATAATTAAAGAACAAAAGCAGTGTGAAAAGGATTAGGGTCTAGAGACAGGGGTAAAACGTCTTCTCGCTTCAGGCCTATAGACTAGGTCTGAGACACGACAAAAATATATGGAAAATGAGGCGTATACTAATACACATACCACAACGCACCAAATATCTTATTTTCCAGATATCACCCTTCGCGTTGCGCACTTTCCGAAATACCAAACGCGCATGCTATAAATCAACTCCATATACTTACTAACAACCGTCACTTTAGACGAAGCTCTGTCTTCCCCAGCAACATTCTTTGCTGTACAAGTATACGTTCCACTGTGACTCAGCTTCACGTCTTTTAAAGTCAAAGTATTATTCTTGTCGATCTCGTACTCTCCGCCCGTGCGTAGGACAACACCGTTTCTACTCCAGGTAAGTTTGGGTTCAGGTAGACCACGTGCTGTACAAGTGATGGATATCTTCTTGCCTGGTGGGGTTCTGACGTTATCAGAGATCGTAATTTTCTGGAAAGGTTTGTTTCCAATGCGGATATTTCTGCTAACTTTAGGTACCAGTATGATTGGCTTCCGAGAAGCTGAGAGAAAAATTACGAAATGAAACAAAACTTAGTCAAAGACTCGTTTAAGTAAAACAATTTCCAAAATGGCATCTAAAATAGTCCCATCATACACTGCAATGCAAACTAGGCACAGTTTTTTCATCAACTCGGAATGGCTGATAAGACCAAATTTTATACATATCCACTGTTTGGGGTTCCTGTGTCATATAAGAATTGAGAAATGTACTTACAAACTACAGTTACTTTCGAGCTGGAAGTATCTTCCCCATCGATATTTCGCGCCTTGCACGTGTATACCCCGCCCTGTTCTGGGGTGACAGCCAATAACAGAAGAGTATTATTTGGAAGAACACGAGCGTTATCTTCTGGCACAATCTCCCGGCCGTCTTTATACCACGTGACAGATGGTTTGGGTATGCCATCAGCGTTGCACGTGATTCTGATGGGTGTGTTAGGAATTGTAGTTACGTTGTCGCCTGTTTTTATTGCCTTTGGTCCACCACCACCAACTGGGATGTTTTGAGAGTTAGTTTCGTTGATGGATGGCTTCTTGGAATCTAAAAACGATTGAGAATAAAATTTGGGATCAGTTGGCTATCTTGGTATCATCAATCTATCCCCTTGTCTATTGTCAGACAATATATCTGTCAGGCAGTCGATCGGTCGGTCGGGCGGTCAGTCAGTCTGACGATCTATCTCATGTCTATTATAAAGTCGTCTCACCTACTACAGCAACATTTGAAGATTTGCTATCTTCTCCATTAGAGTTGAGTGTCGTACAGGTATATTTTCCTTCGTCTTCCTTATTTGCCTGTTTTATAAAGAGAGTACCATTTTCATGTACCACAAAAGTATCCCCAATCGTAATGGGCTGTCCATTTTTCTTCCATGATATGGTTGGTTTTGGTATTCCACTTGCTGGACAGTCGATACTGATTGGTGTATTAGTCAGTGCTGTGACGTTATCTCCGATTGTCATGTTGATCGGGCTGCGATCTTTAGGAAGGATAGATCGTGGTTCATCGGGTCGTTTGATTTTTGGCTTCATAGGATCTGATTTTCAACAACAACACGAAATGAAATTCGATTCAAGCTAACACTTCGATTGGCGGAAGCGAAACTTTCTTGGAAACTCTTGGGCAAGTGGCATCATTTTCATGCTTATCGCCACCAATGTCCTTCGCAGATATAAAATATAAGCTGTACAAAACCTTCGGAAAGGAATATACTTACCCACAGTATCAATCATCGATGTTTTACTGTCCTCTTCATTCTTGTTTCTCACCGCACACTTATACTCCCCCCTTTCTTCTCGCGAGGCTTGGACGATCAGTAGCGAGCCATTCTCATAAACGACATACCCACTACCAGACCTTAATTCTCGGCCATCTTTTGTCCAGATAACCTGAGGTGAAGGAACTCCAGTGGCCAGACAGTCTATGGTTATCGGCGTACCGGTCAGAGCAGTCACGTTGTCGCCTATAGTAATATTAACGGGACTACCATCACCAGGGGATACGGAGCGTGGTTTGTTTGGTCGAGTTATCATTGGTGTTGTTGGTTCTGAAAAAAGGCATACCATTGGAATCAATCGATAAAAAAATATTTGTTCGCTGTATTCAGATTTTTTTTTTCTTTTTACGAGAACATTGGTAATGGGGAGTCAAGGGTGGCGTAGCATAAGTGCACTCGCCTCTCATCTCTAGGGTCTGGGTTCGAATTCCTGGACTCGGTATCACATGTGAATAGAGATTTTTAAATCCCTCCCCTTTGGGGTTTCCGGCTTTCCTCACCCAACAAAACTTTACACGCTAAATTCCAATTCGTTCCGTGACTTAGTCTCAAAACCTCAGGTTTCTACAAGCATGGCCAATAATCTACTAGTCTATCTACACTTACTCAATACTTTAACATTTGTTGTCACACTGTCTTTCCCAGCGATGTTGGTCGCAAGACAAGTGTACTGCCCCTTGTCAATAGCCTTGGCCTTCTCGATAACCAGAGTCCCATTATCAAGGATTTTGTACCCATCTCTTTCAACAAGCTCAAAACCGTTCTCTCTCCACGTAATGAGTGGCTTAGGAGTTCCAGAAACAGGACAGTTGATGGAGATTTTGGTGTTTGCAATAGCTATGATGTCATTGCCAATGTCTACAGACACTGGGGCTCCATCTTCTGATGTGATGTTTCGAAGATTCTTTGGTCGCCTGATTCTAGCTGCTTCCGGATCTTGATATGAGAAAGAGAGAAAGAAAGCAAAGAATCAGATAGTATATATAATTCAAAATATAAACTTGAAAAAGCAAAAGGAACATGCATTGGCGTTTATTTGAACTGGAATATTACGCAACAAAAAAGCATTTAATAGCGTATCATTTTGTAGGAAAAGGGGTAGGGATAAAATTGAAAGACAAAGAAAGAATAGAAAAGAAAAAGAAAGAAAAATTCAGAGGGAATTGGACTGAAAAGTAATGTAAGAAAAGGAACGTAACGCAACTCCATCCCCATTGTTGCACGCTGCCGCACAAACCCCAAAAAACAACTACTTTCTAAATTTAAAACTCCTTTCTTTAGTTTTCCATCAAATTTGCGCGGTAAAAAAACATGAAAAGAATATTTACCAACAACATCCACAGTTGATGTCTTGTTATCCTCTCCGTCAACATTCTTCACTTTGCAGGTATATCTTCCTCGCTCCTCAGGAGAAGCGTTTTTAATCACGAGGGTACCATTATCAAGAACAGCCACTCGACCCCCCTCAGGTACAGTTTGTCCGTCTTTAATCCAAGTCGTTGTAGGTTTGGGTGTGCCAGTTGCAGGACAGTCGATAGAGATATAAGTGTTGGTTAAAGCAGTGATGTTATCTCCAACAGTGATATTAACAGGGCGTCGGTCAGGTGGGCGGACGTCACGGGGCTTGTGCTTTGCAGCTATTTTAGGTTTCTCTGAATCTGAAATTCATTTAAAATTTGTGAATTTCAATAACTTGTTGCGTTAAAGTTTGTACAGGGCATGTACACGATGCAAGATTCCGTGACTCTGAAATGGCTTCCAATAAGAATGGTTATGGGAAACATACAGTACTGATCACGTTACGACATTTCGTAACATTGAAACACGATAAGTTGCGGTATACGGCTGCAGTACGGTCATGAAAACCTCTCTATTTGACTTTGAAAACTTGGAAGCATATCTTACCGGTGACATTAACCGTAGAATTTTCACTCTCCTCCCCGTCAACGTTCTTAGCAACACAAGAATATCTTCCCCTGTCGTCAGCAGACGCCTTCTCAATCACCAGTGTCCCATTCTCAAGGATTACATATCCACCCCCAGGGATCACTTCTTGACCATCCTTTCTCCATGATATCTTTGGTTTTGGTATTCCACTTGCTGGACAGTCGATACTGATTAGTGTATTAGTCAATGCTGTGACTTTATCTCCGATTGTAATGTTGATGGGGCTGCGATCTTTAGGTACGAGGGTCTGGGGTTCCTTTGGTCTTGTGATTTTGGGTTTCTTAGAACCTGAAGCAATAAAGGCAATAAATTTCTTTCGTTAAATAAAACTTAAAAGAGAAAAAACACACATACCATGGCCTAATTATAAGAAATGTTTGCATACAATTCTCAACTCATTCTTGATATTTTGAGAGAGCAACAGTCTCTTTTCCAATTCAGTAAATAGCACTGTAATCCTTTACTACAGACTCGTTTGTACAGGTTCACAAAAATAAACAACGAAAAACGAGTCTGTAGTCATCAAAACCAGAGATATGAATCAAATGAGAGAAAGAGAGGACTATTTCATTACTTACTGGCAATGCCGACCGTGGAGGAAGCGTTATCTTCTCCTTTCTTGTTCTTAGCTACGCATGTGTATTTTCCTTGGTCCTCTAGTGATGCTTGTGCAATCAAAAGCGTCCCATTCTCAAATACTGAGTACCTATCGTCCAACTGATCAAGTGCCTTGCCATCTTTCATCCACGTTATAGTTGGCTTTGGTGTTCCAGTAGCAGAGCAGACGATTTTGATTGGTGTATTGAGTAGTAAAGTGACGTTATTACCGATTGATATGTTGACAGGCTTGCGGTCTTTTGGAGGGTGTGTTCGGGGCTCTTTCGGCTTGGAAATGTGCGGCTTTTTGGGAGCTACAACAGACAGCCAAGCAAGAACACATCTTAACAAACAAACGTTTAAAGACGCTGAAACTCTTCTTTTGTTTCTGAATTCTGCATTTTAATAGAGGTTTTATTTTGAAAAATTTGGGATCGCGTTGACTGACAACTTTACGTCGGTTATCTTGGAGGGCAAAAAAAGTCGGATTTTTAGCTTTTGAAAGGGTATGGGTAGTCGAAATGTATAGCAAAAAACACACCCAAGCTCTAAAATTTGATTTATAGTTCTAGAGTCTTAATTTTGGGATATTTTTTATTTTGGAAAATCAGGAACCGCGCATAGTTGGACTGGACTGGACGTCGTTTAAGTGGATCGTGGATCGAAGAATTGCTTTTACCCCGGATTTGCGGCTTTTATCCTATAATTTGTATTCTATTAATCATGCATAGTAATTTTATGATGAAAGTTTGCAAAACAATCAAGATTTTTTTTCATCATGGTCGCATAAAAATGTGCCCAATGTCTGACCATTCAGAAACAGTCAAACACTTTTGGACTTTCACGTGAAACCAAGGTCTATTGAGTGTGATCGTCAGGCAACGCCCACTCCCTACTTAGGGGAGTAAGTGTTTACTAAAAGTGGCTGCGCAGGAGAAGAATATGATTCATGCACTGATTGAGTTTGATATGAATAGATTGCTTACCAACGGCCAATACTTGAGTTATTTGGCTCGTATTTCCAGCAATATTCTCCACTGTACATTTGTAAGTACCTGACTCATCAAACGATATTTTCTTGATGATCAATGTTCCATTGGGTAAAAGGAAAAAGTTTATTCCCAGCTTTATCTTCTCTCCGTCTTTACTCCAAGAATGGATTGGTTTTGGTAAACCAGTAGCGGGGCAATGAATAGTGAGGTCAGAGTCGGTAAGAACAGTGACGTTGTCACCAATTGTTGCATTGGCGGGGCCTTTGCCGTTGGGAGGAATGTTACGAGGCGTGTCTGGTCTGGTGATTTGAGGCTTTTCTTCGTCTAGAAAGAAGTAGTTTAAAAACATATTAGTTAAGACCATGATATTCCCACTTTTTAAGATGTCCCTTTGTGAATGATTGCTAGTCAATTTATACTTTATCCTACTGTTAGTTACCATCCTTCTCATCCATCCATCCATCCATTTATTCATGTATCTTGTCACTTATCCATTTATCCATTTTCTTAGTTCTCTTTTCTCCCTTCCGATCCATTTATTCCCAGTCATCCTTTATCCACTTTCGCTTCACTCTTTCTCTCCTTCCTTTATGCTTTCATCCCTTCTCTTAATTCTATCATTTTTGTCCTTCCCTCTATCAATCCATCCCCATCCTCCTTCCCCCCACTTTCCAATACTGGGTACCTACCGACAACTTTAACGTTCGTCGAAGAATTCACTTTTCCGTTAAGATTTTCAAGAACACAAGTATATCTTCCCCTGTCTTCAGCAGACGCCTTCTCAATCACCAGTGTCCCATTCTCAAGAATCACATATCCACCCCCAGGGATCACTTCCTGACCATCCTTTCTCCATGATATCTTTGGTTTTGGTATTCCACTTGCTGGACAGTCGATACTGATTGGTGTATTAGTCAGTGCTGTGACGTTATCTCCGATTGTCATGTTGATCGGGCTGCGATCTTTAGGTACAAGGGTGAGGGGTTCCTTTGGTCTTGTGATTTTCGGTTTTTTTGGACCTATTCGGAAGAAAAATACAATTATCAGTGTGAAACATGATCCGCCATAGGCTTCGGCGTAATGTTTTACCGTTTCAGTCGACGTGTCGTTCTCTAGAGTATCACTTATTTGTTTAACGATTGTGCGTGAGATGAAACATGAATATGGATACAACTCAAACAAAAAATCTTATTCTCAAGAGAATGAAACGTGGTCTGAAATACTTAATACACCAAAGCCGAAAAGGTCTACTACCATAAACATAGCTAACAATAGCCCTACTTACTGACAACATCCACCACAGATGTCTCATTGTCCACTCCATTTTTATTCCTGACAAGACAAGTGTACCTGTCCTTATCCTTCAGTGAAGCCATTTTTATCCACAATGTTCCGTTATCGTAAACCACATAACTTTCCCCAGAGCTCAGTTCTTCCTCATCTTTTTTCCAAGTTATCATTGGTTTTGGAATTCCACTGGAAAGGCAATCAATACTAATGGAGGTGTTGTCTAGAGCAGTCACGTTGTCGCCTATCGTCATGGTGACGGGGCTGCGATCACGTGGTGTCTTGGTGGTTGGCTTACTTGGTCTCGTTATTTTAGGCTTCTCAGGTTCTACATAAAAAATAGTATAACAGATTAATACTCATCCTTGAAGTAA
The DNA here is from genome assembly GCF_029948245.1 of Actinia tenebrosa. Classification (NCBI taxonomy): domain Eukaryota; kingdom Metazoa; phylum Cnidaria; class Anthozoa; order Actiniaria; family Actiniidae; genus Actinia; species Actinia tenebrosa. The sequence goes on along the minus strand of NW_028292569.1, from coordinate 24,774,574 downwards.
ATGTCTCTAATACAGACTAGATTGCACACGAGTGTAAATAAAACACACTTAGTTACAATTCGATCTGTACGTTAGCAGTGCCCTGACTTAGATCACTCAAGACGGTTTACGCATGAAAAATTTGAAGGTTTGTCAACGAGTAGCCGGCAGTAAAAACATGCGAGTCTGCGCATTTAGCCAATATCTAAAAAAAGCCTTGAATACAAGATGCGCCGATGCTGGTGAAGTTGTCAGCCATGAGAACATCACACCACGGCCTGAAAATGTTCATTCATTGCAGAAATACTGCTATAATCTACATGTCTCTAATATCCTGATATTGCACAAGCAACCGGGTACGTTGCATGGTATGTCCAATTCGTCAAAATCAAATCTATTGAATTTATTAATTACCAAAAGGTAATAGCTAAACTTACCCACAACATCTACTGTCGTCGTTCCATTGTTTGATCCAGCAATATTTTCAACTGTACAAGTGTAGGTACCTTTTTCATTCCCTGACACTTTCATGATAACAAGTGTACCGTTTGAAAGAAGAGAATACTTCTCTACTAAACTGAGTTCTTTGCCATCTTTACTCCATGATATAATTGGTTGCGGTACTCCAGTGGCAGGGCAATCAATGGTGAGGTCAGATTCAGTAAGAACAGTGACGTTGTCACCAATTGTTGCATTGACGGGACCTTTGCCGTGGGGAGCAATGGTACGAGGCTTGTCTGGTCTGGTGATTTGAGGCTTTTCTTCGTCTAGAGGGAATTGGTTCAATAAAATCCAAAGTTAAAATCCAAATACTTCTACATGTCTCTTGGTGGAAAATTGTTAGTCAATCCATGCATTATCATAATGTTACTTGCTATCCTTCCCACCCATCCATGCATGCATGCATGCATGCATGCATGCATGCATCCATCCATCCATCCATCCATCCATCCATCCATCCATCCATCCATCCATCCATCCATCCATCCATCCATCCATCCATCCATTTATTCAAATAACTATCCTTTACTCTTGCCATCCTTCCTTCTCTTATCGTTTCATCCATTTTTCTTAGTTCTCCTTTTCGCTTCCGATCCATCCATTCCCAGTCATCCTTTATCCACTTTCGCTTCATTCCCTCCTCTCCTCTATTTATCGTTTTAACCATGTTATCAGTTCTATTGTCCTCTCTTCCTTCTCTTTTTTCATCCATCCCTCCCGGTTTTTAATATGTACCTACCGACAACTTTAACGTTCGTCGAAGAATTCACTTTTCCGTTAAGATTTTCAAGAACACAAGTATATCTTCCCCTGTCTTCAGCAGACGCCTTCTCAATCACCAGTGTCCCATTCTCAAGAATCACATATCCACCCCCAGGGATCACTCCTTGACCATCCTTTCTCCATGATATCTTTGGTTTTGGTATTCCACTTGCTGGACAGTCGATACTGATTGGTGTATTAGTCAGTGCTGTGACGTTATCTCCGATTGTCATGTTGATCGGGCTGCGGTCTTTAGGTACAAGGGTCTGGGGTTCCTTTGGTCTTGTGATTTTCGGTTTTTTTGGACCTATTCGGAAGAAAAATACAATTATCAGTGTGAAACATGATCCGCCATAGGCTTCGGCGTAATGTTTTACCCGTTTCAGACGTGTCGTTCTCTAGAGTATATCACTTATTTGTTTAACGATTGTGCATGAGAAGACACATGAATATGGATACAACTCAAACAAAGAATCTTATTCTCAAGACCATGTGTCATTCCCTAGAGTATCATTTCTTTGTTTAACAGTTGTACATGAGAAGACACATGAATATGGATACAACTCAAACAAAGAATTTTATTCTCAAGAGAATGAAACGTGGTCTGAAATAATAAAACTATACACCAAAGCCTAAAAGGTCTGCTACTATAAACATAGCCAACAATAGTCCTACTCACTGACAACATCCACCACAGATGTCTCATTGTCCACTCCATTTTTATTCCTCACAAGACAAGTGTACCTGCCCTTATCCTTCAGTGAAGCCATTTTTATCCACAATGTTCCGTTATCGTAAACCACATAAATTTCTCCAGAGCTCAGTTCTTCCTCATCTTTTTTCCAAGTTATCATTGGTTTTGGAATTCCACTGGAAAGGCAATCAATACTAATGGAGGTGTTGTCTAGAGCAGTCACGTTGTCGCCTATCGTCATGGTGACGGGGCTGCGATCACGTGGTGTCTTGGTGGTTGGCTCACTTGGTCTCGTTATTTTAGGCTTTTCAGGTTCTACATAAAAAATCATATAACAGATTAATACTCATCCTTGAAGTAAATGTCTCTAATACAGACTAGATTGCACACGAGTGTAAATAAAACACACTTAGTTACAATTCGATCTGTACGTTAGCAGTGCCCTGACTTAGATCACTCAAGACGGTTTACGCATGAAAAATTTGAGGTTTGTCAACAAGTAGCCGGCAGTAAAATCATGCGAGTCTGCGCATTTAGCCAATATCTAAAAAAAGCCTTGAATAAAAGATGCGCCGATGCTGGTGAAGTTGTCAGCCATGAGAAAATCGCATCACCCTAAAAGTGTTCATTCATTGCAGAAATACTGCTATAATCTACATGTGTCCAAAATCCTGATATTGCACAAGCAACCGGGTACGTTGCATGGTGTGTCCAATTCGTCAAAATCAAATCTATTGAATCTATTAATTACCAAAAGTTAATAGCTAAACTTACCCACAACATCTACTGTCGTCGTTCCATTGTTTGATCCAGCAATATTTTCAACTGTACAAGTGTAGGTACCTTTCTCATTCCCTGACACTTTCATGATAACAAGTGTACCGTTTGAAAGAAGGGAATATTTCTCTCCTAAACTGAGTTCTTTGTCATCTTTACTCCATGATATAATTGGTTGCGGTACTCCAGTGGCAGGGCAATCAATGGTGAGGTGAGAGTCGGTAAGAACAGTGACGTTGTCACCAATTGTTGCATTGACGGGAGATGTTTCGTGTGGAGGAATGGTACGAGGCTTGTTTGGTCTGGTAATAAAAGGCTTAGATTGTTCTAGAAAGAAAAATCAATTATTGAGTTGAATCATGAATAATATCTCATTTTCTAAAATAATCTGACTTTGCAACAGTATTAAGCAGCAACATTCGTGATCTTGACTGGTGTCCATTAAATACAAGGTGTCCGTGGAATAAAGAATGATTTTACAAGTCATCTATTAAGAAAATTTCGAAACCGTGTATTTATCCGTCCTTTTATTGAAAGGCGTCCGCTTAATAACAGGCCCACTTAAGAGAGGTATGGCTGTATATTTTTCTACTCAACCAGCGACAAAGCAGAAAATCACGCAGCGTTCGCAAGATTCTTGTTTTCTTTGCTCCATGAATGCCTAGTAGGCGAACAAGCACATTCATAACTTACAAGAAGCACGCTTAAATAAATCAAATTATTTCAAGAAAGGACTGCTCTAAAACGCGTGCACACAAATACGTGCCCAATGTATGCAAAATGAAACTGCTCACGTATCCCCGCCTCTAAATTTTTGCATGTATCTGCTGCTCACAAATCTTGCAGCAACATCAGAAGGACAAATTATAGTTTTTCAAATACTAACCTACAACCATCACATGTATACTCTCACTGTCCTCTTCACCAGCGCTTTTAGCAGTACACACATATTTCCCTCTATCGTTTACTGATGCGCTTGATATTTCCAGTGTACCATTCTCATGAACAGTGTACCGATCATCGGTTTTCAGTTCTACGTTGTCTTTAGTCCAGGTAACTGAAGGTTTGGGGTCACCATCTGCTGTACATTCTATCAGTATCCTAGATCCAATTACTGCTGTGACGTTTTCCCCTACACTTACAGTCACGTGACCATCGTTGGTGGGCTTGACGTTTCGTGGTTCGATCGGTCGATCAATTACAGGTTTGGTCGGTTCTGGAGAAAGATCAAAGAACTTATACCTGCTGTTACTATTTACATATTGCTACCGTTGATTCATAGTACTTTCCTGAAAACCTTTGGGAATTGCGGAGTAAGGGAGGGAGAAATCCGAGAATACGGGGGGAGGGGGAGGGCAAGGGGGGGTGGGGTGGGGAGGGCAAGGGGGTGGGGTGGGGAGGGCAAGGGAGGGTAAAGATGAAGTGAAAATAAACCTAAAAGCAAGACAATCACAGGCAATTGTTGCAGACTTACTTGAAATATTAACTAGAGACGATGCAGTATCAACCCCTCTAGAGTTTCCTGCTTTACACGTGTAGCGCCCTGAATCACTCTCACCAACATTCTCCACGACAAGTGCTCCATTTTCTAATACTTGGTACTTGTCTTCAGATGGTATTGCGTTACCATCCTTGGTCCATGTCACGCTAGGTTCAGGAACGCCGACGGCTTCGCACTTGATTGTTAGATTAGCATTTGGTAAAGTTGTCACGTTATCTCTAACGTTAATGGTCACGTTTTTATTGTGCGTGAAGGGGATGGTCTTGGGTTTCCTTGGAGAGACGATCTCGGCACCTTTCGGTTCTGATATTTAAAGAGAACAACCAGAAGATGTAATATAAGGATTTGTACAGAATGTTATCAAGATGCTATGGAAATATTAAATCGTAACGTCGGGGATGATTGCGCAGTCTCCTGGATCGGATAGTTGGGAATAAATCGTTCGATGCCATTTCTCAGAGGGAGAAAAATATAAAGAACCTGGAAAAATCCCTTGATACACAGGGAAAAAACAAGAATTCGATTCACGGAAGATTGCGGGTGCAGGGACCTAACTCATTGTTATAGTGGTGAAAGATGACGCACTAGCTACTAGGCCTACGCACTTCAATTGTGGTGTAAACTGATATGTATAAGACAGAAATGCACAAAAGTTGGGGTTTTTACGTTAATAGACCTCTTCGGCTCTGACGTGATGTTTTCCCATTCCAGACCACATGTCATTCCCTAGAGTATCATTTCTTTGTTTAAGGTTTGCGCTCGGTTGCACATGAGAAGACACATGAATATGGATACAGCTCAAACAAAGAATCTTATTCTCAAGGGAATGACACGTGGTCTGAAATGGGAAAACATTACCCCCAAGCCGAAGAGGTCTATCAAAAACTATTATTAAATATAAAAGTATAAATAATAAGGACTAAAACCAACACTTACCTTTAACAGTAACATGAGACGTAGCGCTATCAGTCCCCAGGTTATTCTTTGCTGAACATCTATAAACACCATCTCTAGCAACTCCTGTGATGGTCAACGTCCCTTTATCATCGATTGAGTACATACCAACAGATTCTATCTTGAGACCATTTCTTGTCCAGGTTATTATTGGATATGGTATTCCCGTTGCGTTACATTTGATAACAATGGTTTGTGTTAGTAACGCTGTCACGTTATCTCCAATAGTTGTTTTAGCTACGCCGTTATCGATAATCGGGATGTTGTTGTTGGATTTATGAATAACTGGGATGCTTCGCTCTGTGGAATTAGACGATAAGATAAATTATTTGAAGACACAAATATGAGAATTTATTAAAACGATAATTTCACAATAAGCGTTATTTATCTAATCAACGCATGTTTTTCATTTGTGCGTAAGATTTTCGTTTGGACAATATCTTTAAAAAATTAGCTTTTTGTAAAGAAAGAAATAAAACCCAAGGGAAGGGCATATGATCTGAGATGAAAAACAGCACGCACACTATGAAAATTATTTGGATATGACGTAAATCTGCAAGCCGAATGTGTGGTTTGAATAGAAAAATCCAATAATCTGTTTAGCAATTCAACACTTGGATCCACTATTTATAAAAAAATCAATAAAGAATCCTGTTAATCGTAATTCATATTTCAAATGTAATTTTGGCAACGTTAAAATCGAGGCATTGCTGTCCAGCAGTCTCATTCGTATTAGCAGTATCATATCAAGTTTTGCTCCATACATTATTGTCAAAGTTGGAGTTGAGAAAGGTCACTCCATATATGGAATCATATAATTCCATATTTGGATTGCGGGTCTTTACCCTGAGGTCAAAGATGGCGGACAAGCGTGTTCGTCGGCTGGCGAAACGGCTGAGAGACATTTACGAGCTTGGCGAAGACGAAAAACAAGAAAAAACTACAACAAATACGAAAAAAACCCAAGCTTCTCCCCAGTCCATTTTTTAAGACCGGGAAAGAGAGCTTTAACACTCACTGTTTGATATGGCGGGGCGTCCCTGAATTTATTCGATTTTTTGCGTATTAAAAATTTTTTACCCTGATACATACCGACCACTTCAACGTGGGTTAAAGCCAAGTCCATTCCAAGGAAGCTCTCCACATAGCAAATATATTCCCCTGCATCAGTGGGTCTTATACCATGAAACTTTAGAGTACCATTACAATCGACCTCGATGTTATTATCTGATAATACTGGTTCTTGGTCCTTCAACCAGATTATCTTAGGGCGTGGCACACCTCTGATTGGACAGATGAGGACAACTAGGCTGTTTGTCGGTGCTTTGACGTCTTGCCCGGCTGTGACGTTGATCGGGGTATATCCGGATAGCGCGTTGATGGAACCGCGAGATTTAAAGATGTAAGGTTCTACAGGGTCTGTTGTATTTTGAAAAGGCAATCAGAAATAAAGCAAACTGGTGTTTATTGAATAACAGGTGTGATATAAGAATTTAAAACATGGAATTGAGAATTTGCGAGATCAAATAAAGGTAACCATGTTGGTTGACAAGAACAATACATTCGTTTTACATGAAAAAGAATCTCAGTTTGATTTTTCTGAGTAAAAAAGATTTCATAGTTCTTCCATTCGGCATGTGATCATTCAAAAACTTTATAGCAATAGCCAAAATAGGCCAAAATTTTAAGAAAAACAAATAAATGGCGGATCGTTAAGTCATGCGGTTTTTTAGGAATAGGAAAGAAGATGGTAAAATATAATCAAATCCCATTCCCTCCCCTCCGTTTCACATACAGATCAGCGCAACACTATATCAACAGCATTTCATTCGTAATTTCCTTTATGACTCACCGTGAACCTTGACTGTTGAAGTAGCTGCATCACTGCCTGCATAGTTCTCAGCTACGCACGTGTATCGATCGGTATCAAATACACTAAGATCCCAAATAACCAAAGTATTGCCCTCGATTACGTAATTATCTTCATTACGCATTCTTTCGCCCCCTCTGTACCACGTGATCTCAGGGCGTGGCATCCCCCTGGCTGGGCACACCAGGGTTAGCTTGCGTCCCTTCATCGTGGTTAGATTGTTACCTATCTTGCTTTTGAAAGGGCGGTTTTCGTACCAGATGATGTAATCTGTAGATCTCGTTATCTCGGGACGTGTGGGTTCTAAAGAACATATAAAAATAGTGTCATCATTATCACCATCATCTTCACTATCATCATTATCAACTAAAATTAGGGAGGTTGCGCGCAACCATGAATGGAAGCGATATTTTTAGCAACACCAAAAACAGACAGTGATGGTGGTGCTGCTATTGTTGGTAATACTAGTGCATGCAGCTATCACCAACGACGACGACAACGACAACAACAGCTAGAACAGAACTAGCAGCAGCAGCATCTACTACTCACTCATGATAATCACTGTAGAAACAGCCGTGTCTTCCCCCAGAACATTACGAGCCAAACACGTGTACTCTCCGCTATCCACAACGCGACTTTTCCGGATCATCAGGTCTCCTCTTTCAGTCAATGTGACTCCATCCCCTGAGACAATCAGCTGACCTGATTTACTCCATTGGATAATAGGATCCGGGCTTCCTGTGGCGGGACATTGTAGGATGACTGTTGTGGACGATAGGGTCTTGATTGTTGTCCCGACTGTAGAGTTCGTCGTACGTGGTTGATCAAGTGCATCGATTAACTCACGTCGAGAATGAATTCGTGGAGATAATGGCTCTATAGAATGTGAATAAACATTTAGGAGTTAAGATAATGATCAGCCCAGGGGTCGTATCGATAAAATTTGAAGCCTTTTTTGTATGTGACAGGCAAACAAAGGAATGTCTAATGCTTTGATCTTTGATGAATGTCTAGTGCGGTTCAAATAAATTCTAAATTCAGGGCGCTTATTAAATATATTTAGTGCGCTTCTTAGATTGCGCAATCCATCAAGTTTTAGTGTTGGTTTGGCGCACCTAATCATGAGCGCATTATATAGTGCAGCTACGTTGAAGACATAGAAAACGCGCGCGCGTGCTATGTTGTGGCTACAAAGCAATTCGGGATTACTAAAACACTCGAGAAGTATTGAGAGACATATTATTTTAGATAGGAATAACAAGATGCAAAGTGAGCCCTCGTGCTGTATGCTCGCATAAAGCAGGCGCCCCCACCAATCAGAAAGCAAGATTTATAAGAGGTATTTTATAATAGGTGTTAGCAATACATACCGACAGCCATGATACTAGAGGTGGCACTGTCATCCCCTTCACTGTTCATAGCTACACAGGTAAACCTCCCAGCATCGGACTTCCCATTTATTCTGACTTTCAAAGTACCATTGACCGATTTACCATTTTTAATCCTTCTTTCTTCTTTATTCCAGATAATTGTGGGGGTAGGTAATCCAATTGCTGAACACGTTATGTCTAAGACCGTGCCGTATAAAACCGTTATGTTATCCCGGATGGTAACAGAGACTCGAGTCTTGTTGGTCAGCGGAATCACCCTGCCAACGGGTGGAGCTACTATTCTTGGTTTTACTGGTTCTGTTAAGAAATAGTTAATAGATAATAAAGTACGTTTTGTTCATGGTTCCGTAAGGACAGGTGGAAATCAGAAAACGAAGTAAAACAAATGGAAAAGAAGACGAAGAGAGAGGGAGAATGGCCTAAGAACTGAAAGATGTGGGTAGGCGTTGGAGAGTTTGAAGGAATTAAGGAAGTAAAGTACAGCAAGAGTAATCCCATTACTGCAAGCAGCTATCCCTCTTCTTTTTCTTATCCTCCCTTCAAAGACAAACCTGAAAAGGCGAGAAAAAACTAGGCCAGGAAAAAACGAACGGAAAAAAAATGTAAAAGAGGACGAGCATCATGGGAACAGCTAGAACATTAATAGGCAACCCTGTCCTTGAGAGATTACAAATTTATTACCTGCAACAGACAGAACAGAGGAAGCAGCATCACCCCCAATAGGACTAATAGCAGTGCACGTGTATTCCCCACTACTTGCAACCGTTGTGGTAGCAAACACAAGCGTCGAGTTGTTGTTTGTTGGGTACAAAAAACGACCTCCATTACTCCATGACACAGAAGGTTTTGGAATCCCTTGAACAGGACATGTGATCGATACTGGAGTGCCTGCGATTACGATGATTCTATTGCCAATGGTTGCGACAACGGGTGATCGGTCTTCTGTTCGGACGATTTTATTGGAAGTCATAATGACAGGTTCTTGTGGATCTGTATCAATAATAGAACAGATGGTTACAATCTAAAAATTTCACCCAAAGACAAATGGCCAGAGCACTTCTCATATAATCTTTTGCTGAGGTTATTTTGAAAGAGGAGCATGCGTCTGTCTAAATAATGGCGAATTTAGGGCTAAGTCCATTAGGTAACAGTGCATCCCCACTCGATAAATCACTCATAAATGATAAATGATACGAAGAAGAAGAGAAGAGATTGAAAGTTCAAGTTACATAAATAGCTAATAATAGGGACCTTAAGCTGCAGGACGGCAACGTGGGCGACAACGTCGGCGAAATTGAAGCACTTCAACCTTCTATTGTATTATTATTTCGTGTTTACCTAGTATTTTACTCAATAAGCATCCCCGTTTTAGAGTGAAATGTTGTCTTTTGGGAGCGCTTTACTTATAACGAAAATCAGTAAAGATAAGCTTTTGGCGTAGTCGTTCTCTTTAGTACGTAAAAATAGGACATTTCACGTCTTACTTTCAGCACAAGACGGCAATGATGCATAGTATTTCTTACATTCCAACGAGTATCTATTGCATAGCGCAATTAGTGCTATTGTATGTTTGCCGTCGTCGTCGTCGTTGCCGTCCTGCAGCTTAAGGTCCCTAATAAGAGCTTTGCACCATCACGTGATGGCAGCCATGACAGGGGCATAACAATAGAGTCTTTTCCCCCCTGGGAAATTGAATCCTTTCATGTGTCAAACAGATTAGACCAAAATCAATTGTTCCTACCCCCTGTCATGGCTGCCATCACGTGATGGTGCAAAGCTCTTATTAGCCTCTATTGACTCCTACTCAGCAACGAATCTAAAATATAGGCTTGGTAGTGGTTGAAACGATGAAGCTGGACTTGATGATCCAATCCGCCTCCGCCCACTCACTCCTCCCCCCTCCCCCCCCTAGCCAGACCAGACCCAAGCATTACAACCGGGACTTGAGGTAGAGTTTGCGCTTCCAAAAAAGCTTAACAAAAAACAAAAAAGTCTTACCAATGACATTCAATTCAGTTGCCGACTTCACTGTTCCTGCAAGGTTTTCAGCAAAGCAGATATACGATCCACTATCTCCTGGCTGAACAGCAAATATCACTAGACTTTGATTTTCTAGCTTATATTGGCCATCAGTCTCGAGTATATTGACCTCATCGTCGCGTCTCCAAACCACTGCTGCTTCTGGGAACCCTATGGCGTTACATGTCAGGGTTACCTGGGTACCAGTAAGAGCTGTGATTTTTCCTCCAATGGGAGAAGATAATGGTATTCTATCATACCACGTGATATTCTCGTCTGTTGATTCAATTCTAGGCAGGATTGGCTCTGAAAGGAAGAAAAAAGGTTTCATTGCGCACTTTTCAGTTACTTTGCGCACTTTTTAAAACCATTGGTTTTCCCCACTTTGTTCCTGGCAGAACCACACATGTGAGTTGAGTTTGTTTGATGAGTTGTTCTCTCCCTTACCACGAGGGTTTTTCACTAGGTTCTCCGGTTTTCCTCCTTCCGTAAAAATCAATATGTGAGTTGAGTGTTGTATGTTGTAAATATAGAATGTAGTGGTAGTGCGTCTATAGCGAACATCACGGAAGAGCCCTATAAGGAGAGCGATGGTTGGAAAAAAAAAATACTATGTACTTATTGACTGAGTTAGGTCGGGCCGTACGGGAAAATATTTGGCTCGAGGTCATGTCGTACGGACCGAGCGCAGCGAGGTCCGTACAAATGACCTCGAGCCAAATATTTTCCCGTACGGCCCGACCTAACTCAGTCAATAAGCATTTTATCATATGACCCTCATGAAAATAAAAATAATTAAGAAAAAGAAAGCGCGCGGATTCGAGCAGGGCCGGACGGGTTTTTCCGGCCCGCTTACGTCAACCCGTCCGGCCCCCATCACGTGACTTTTTCCAATGGTTTTATTAGAGCGCGCGAGCAGGGCCGTACGGGTCATATGATAAATATATATATTTCAATTTATCAATGTCATTCGCGCCTTGTTTGCGCCTTACGGCTTTATTACTGCGATTTTCGATATTCTGCGAACGCGGTAACAATCAGTTGCTACCTTTCTTAATTTTGACTGGCGGCAGTAAGACCCATTTTACAACAAGCCGTTGAAATGTCTGAGTTCGCAGAATATCGAAAACCGCAGTAAGTCATCAATCATTTCCTCAGCACATGGTTTAGCGACTCACCTTGTACAAGTATAGGCGCACTAGCCTCGTCCGTCCCCGCTTTATTCTTAGCCTTACAACCGTACATTCCTGCGTCATTCAGGACAAGGTTTCTGATCGTCAACTGCCTGCCTTCCAGAGATATTTCCAGATCATTAGAAGAGACGATTGGGTTTCCTTTCTTGGTCCAAGCGTAGGTGGGCATAGGAATTCCAGAGGCAGCGCAGCTAATTGTGATAGGGGTCTGTGTAAGGGTCTTGAGGGTGTTGCCTATCGTCATGGCAACGGGGGTTCTGTTATATACTTCGATCACACTTAGATCTTGGAAAATCACTGGCTTTTCAGGAGCTAAATAAAAAAGGTCTCATTATTTTTAAATCATACGAAATGGTAAGAGTAATGAGCGCCATAGATTTCTTTCTTTATCCGGTATATTTTTGGATTGAGTCAAGTATACGAAAAACTATTATGTAAAACTACGAAGTCAGTAAAATATCATAAACGTTTTTTACATTACCACGTGGCGGCAGTTTTAATGGGAAGGAGATTCAACTATTTTATTGTTCTGCCACCCAACTAATTTTCCTTCAATAAGATGCTACTGAGATAAATTGGATGTTACTTGGATGTGACTGGAATGGATTGGTTATGACTGAAATGGATCGCAAGTGAGTGGGCCACAGTTAGTGACTGGATCTTGAATCACCCAAAATGTTTTTTTTGAATTTTCACCTTTTGAAAGACCATGGATAATCTTAATGTATAGCAAAAACAGGCCCAACTTCTAAAACTTGTTTTCCTCTTCTAAATGCCCGAATTTTGAGTGTTTTTTAATTTTGGAAAATCCGGAACCGTACATAGATGGAATGGACTGGACTTCGGTTGACTGGATCGTATGGATCGTAGATGTCTTTTTACACCGAATTTGCACCTTTTATCATACGTTTTTTATTTTAGTGTTCATAACTAGATATTCTATTCCAAAATTTTGCTCACAAAAAAATGAAATTTTTTGTTTTTGTTTTGGGATTGTGGCACTAGTTGAAGTCCTGTGAAGCCGGTCAGCAGCGAAGCTTTTCCAAAGGACTCTATACATCATGTGTCTATAGGTGACTCTGTGGATTGCTACAAATTTTACAACTAATTTTCCTTCATTAAGATGCTACTGAGATAAATTGAATGTTACTTGGATGTGACTGAAATGGATCGCAAGTGACTGGGTCTCAGTCAGTGTCTGGATCTTGAATCACCAAAAAAAATTTTTTTCTGAATTTTCACCATTTGAAAGGCAACGGATAATCTTAATGTATAGCAAAAACATGCCCAACTTCTTAAACTTGTTTTCTTCTTCTAAATTCCCGAATTTTGAGTGTTTTTTAATTTTGGAAAACACATAATAACAAAAATTGAACATTTTCGAGTTCCAAATAGGCCATTTCACGGATCCCGTTACTCAACCTCAGCCTCGTCAGCGTGTAATTATTCTTTAGAATTTGACTACAGTCCGCAGTAATGAAAGGAATTTACACATCAACGAACAATTGGAACACTTAACAATTTTACAGGTTGTAGGCAATTTCTAAAGAATATATTACACGCTGACGAGGCTGAGGTTCAGTAACGGGATCCGTGAAATGGTCTATTACCGCTGTGTTCCTTGATTACAGACTCATTAACTAAGAGTTAGCCTCGAGTCAGTGTCTAAATATTCACAGATACCAACGGTAAAGTAAATAAGGCGCAACTTCAACAATATAAACACTTTGAAATTCCACCGACCTTCCTTGGAACACATGAATATTCTGCACAAAGTAGAGGCTAACCCTGAGCAACAGAGAATTCGAAACTGGACTATTCACTTACGGACAAACTTCACAAATGAGGTTTTCTTATCTGAACCAGCCCCGTTGGTCGCCAAACATTCATATTCCCCGGTATCAGACCACGTGGCGCCATAGATCTTAAGAGTGTTGTTCGAGGCTTTGATAGGAAACTTTGAGTTGATGATAATTCCCGACTTGAACCACTGTATTTCTGGTGGTGGGTTCCCTGTGGCGTTACACTGGATAGTAATAGTTGTGCCAATGAGGGTTTTGAGGCTGTCTCCAATAGTAATTTCCAAGTCTGTTTTTTCGTAGTCTTCGATTTCTCGCTTGGAGAATCTAATTGCGGGTCTTTCAGCGTCTAAAAAGAAATAACTATGTATAATTAACAATACATTTAGCAAAAAAAAAAAAAAAAAACTCGCGCAACGGTCGTACAAGCGCAAGAAAATTTGGGCATTCTATTAGGTAACAGAAACACTAATACTATTGATTTCTTCCCACTCAAAGAAGATCACTTATATGATTTATATCATCACTATAAGATCCTAGCTCTTCTCATGAACTACATTTTTGTATTACGACTATGATTTCGTTTGCGCAGACGCCAAAAAAGTCAATGAGATAAACTTTATATTTAGTTAGACGACGGTGAAACGTCATGTTCCAACAAAGTGTGGCTGCGCGTTTTTGTCGATAACTCATAAATACCACCAGACTCACCAAATATAGTAAGATGAGTAGTCTCGGAAAAAAAATCATTAAGATGAGCTATATTTAGTTAGACGACGGTGAAACGTCATGTTCCAATATAGAGTGTGGCAGTTGGTTTTTGGCCATAACTTATATATAACACCAGACTCACCAAATATAGTAAGATGAGTAGTCTCGGAAACTTGACCAAAAGTATTGTTCGCAAAACACGTATAAAATCCATTGTCATCCTGTGTAACGCCAAGAAGGGTGAGCGCATTGGTTTCTCTGTTGAACAACCTTACTGATTTGGCTTCTACTACAGACCCGTTCTTTAGCCAGGTTATGGAAGGTGTTGGTTTTCCTGTCACGGAACAGCGGATTTCAACTCCTGTTCCTACGATAGTCGTGACGTTACCTCCAACATCCACGGACACTTCGTTTTCTCCTTCCGTTGCTATGATGTTGGTTTTGGGAGTAACGATTTCTGGTTTCCTTCCGGCTTAAATTAAAAAAAGAAGGAATCAAATATTAGTATTGTAGTCTATATTAGAGTGAATACCATATATCTGTGAAAAACGTTCTAAGAAATTGAATTGCACAAATTTGCTCAAATTAGTATGTTTAGTAGACCTCAGTAGACCGTAGACCTACGAATATTTGCACTAATTTGTACAATTTTATTAGTTAACTCTTTCACGGATATTTGGTATGCATATTCCGAATTAATCGAATTCATTCATCCACTTGCAATGTTATGTGTCGTCTAGGTTAGAGATATATTTTATATCACTGCACATGCGCAAAATTATAGGTATAGGCCAGGATTTGCGCATGAGCTCGAAACGATGAGTGGCAGATTCGGTCAATATTAACCCATGTATATCTTACCTATTACAAAGATGTTCGACGTCTCGCTCACCTCACCAGCCAAGTTATTAGCAACACAAGTATAAGCACCACTGTCAGATATCTTGAGGGAGGGGACTGTATAGGTCGACCCTCCCTCTTGAGCCAATAGATTGTTTCTCTTCCACGTGATGCTAGGTGTTGGTAGCCCGCTAACATTACAGGTCAGCGTCAGTCGGTTTCCTGGTATTGACGTCACTCTAGTACCGACAGTCGTATCAATGGACTCGCTTTCAGTGACTTTGAGGATACTGAACTTGTACAGAATATTGGGTACCACGGGATCTGCACAGACAGAAAGAAATAGTAAACATAAAAATCCAAGGATTCATTTCTTCTTGTCATCATCATAAGAGACTACGTAAATTACGTAATGAGCAAGCACGAATTCTATTGTACATTTTGATTGAAAAATCTTGTTTACGTGACTAAAATTTAAAAAAATTTTAAAATGTAGTTTTTCATAGTTTTGTACTAGTTATTCCACTTTTTAAGGTAAAATACAAAACTGCACACAATTAGCTAGCTGTAACTGATAAAAGATCTCACTCTGAGTTTATCTTGAATAGTTAAAACATGCAAAATGTATTATCCTTGTCGTTCTAATTCTTGTGGCTTTCCAGGTGACTAAAATAATCGAAATAAGTATATTTACTTACCAAGGACATTTAAGTTAGAGCCAATGGATAACTTTCCCATAACGTTCTCCACCGAACAGATATACCGTCCAGAATCACTCTTCACCACTTTCCTAATACTCAAAACCTTTGAAGAAACATTCACTCGATTGCCCGATGTCAGTGATACTTTCCCTCGTTTCCATGTAACTTCGGGAAGCGGGACACCACCCGAGGGACATGTGATGGAAATATTAGTGCCAGAAAGGACAGTCAGGTTGTGACCTATGGAAACTATGGCTGGTTTGCGGGACTTGAGGCTTGTTTCGACTCCACGACTACTGTTTATATACGGGTGAATTAGACCTGTGGATAAATGGGAATCAGTGGACCATTACGGCGGCCATCTTGGATTATAGGCATTATGGGTGTCCAGGGGTCATTACATAACAGCTCACCACAAGCAAATAAAACAAGATGCATCCATACTTTGACTCATAAATGAAAGACAAACACACGAAACTCTATATATTTTCTGTCATCTTTGTTTTGTTTGGCCCCCTGGCAAGATGGCCGTCGTATAGTTGAAGCAGTGCATTAGTACAAAATTATATGCGCAATGTAACATCAGTATCAAAGGAGTTCGAGCGATTAATCAAATGGATGTTAAACACCATCTCTGATAAATTAAAAGCGTTCATCTGGAAAAGGAATTTTTAAAAATATATAACTTAATAATAATAACAATAAACATTAAATATAAAAATTTTCCTTGATTAAAAAAAATCAAATTCGCGTGGTAAATTTTCTATTGAATATGATAAATTATAGTTGAGTTTTGCCTGAATGCAAACTGCGCAGATAAGGTGCGTATTAAAAAGTTTCTCTTTTAATAAAGAGCAGAACAATTCCTGCCATAAAAAATGTCATAAAATTCATTACATCGTTAAAACGAAATACTCCTGAATTCTTTCGTTACCTTTAACATTGAGAACAGTTGAAGCAGATGCCGTCCCAAGAGAATTCTTCGCAACACATTTATGAATGCCAGCTTTCCTCAAAGCCAGGCTAATGAACATAAGAGTTCCCGTTTTAGTATTCACCATGTGGGTCGCTGAATTGATTGGAATCTCATATCCATCTTTGTACCACGTGACTTCCGGTTTAGGGAAACCGCTGGCCTCGCACATGATTTCCACGTTTGAGCTCAACAAAGTGTTGACGACACCGCCCACTTTGGTAACGATGTATTGAATGCGATTGAGTTCGGAGATTGTTTTCTTGGAAGTGACAATAGATGGAACTCTTCCCTCTGGAATAAAAATGAAAACAGAGAGATTATTGTGATTGTGACGTCGCCTTTCGCGGGACTGCGCGACGATCAAACCGGACTGGAACCATGGGCGAAAATAAAGATTTTGTGTCACTTTGTTACAAATTTCCAATAGGGTATGTTCATGTTTGTCAGAGCCACCATCTTGGTTGACGATAACAAAGCATTCCTCGTGATCATTAGTTTTTCTTCTTAGATTAACCAACACTGGCGGTTGTTTCATTGTTTCTCAAGAGCTTTTGAGTCACATGGTTACCAAACTGTATTACAACTTATGGCACATTTCATACTATTTCTTAAAAAGTTTGTTTAGTCTTTCTAAATCGCTCCTAGATGCGACCTCCACCTACTTGCGCAACCTTCAGCTACGCGGCGCAAAACAAGAGCAATTTGAAAGTTTAAAAACAAAATAACTTACTAACTTTATTTACAGTGTTGCAGTAAGTAAAATAGCGCGCAAAATTACTAGAGGTGCCTTACCTAATATGTTGATATTTGTATCGACTTTAATCCTCCCGGCTAGATTTATAGCAGCACACGAGTAGATACCCGTATCTCGTGGACTTGCAGGGCTGAATATAAGAACATTGGCCTTGTTGTTAATCTTGATGTTATCCTTGTACCATTCAAGGGTAGGTGTAGGAACGCCGGAAGCATTGCATATCAGTTTGATGGTGTTGTCAGAAAGTGTCGTCAGGGATCCACCCACGTCACTTTCCACTGGTTCTGGACGGAGGATGTTTAGGGTCTGAGTGGTGGTTTTGATGGTTGGCGCCTTTGGTGCTGTGTTGAAAGACGGGAAATTTTAGAAGTTGATACTATCAATCACACTGCGCTACACTTGATTTCACTTGATGTCATTTCCTGATTTGTGCGAAATATTCATGAGCTGAATCAGGATCGTTGAGTGTGACGTCATATGTATGGAAAAGTGACAAAAGTCAGCTAGCCTTTAGTACTTACCAATTATCGTCACGTTCGAGCTCCTAAAGTCATAGCCCTTCAAATTCGTTGCCGTGCATGTGTAGATTCCACTATCAGACACAGTTGCCTTGGTGATGGTGTAAGTCTTGTTGCCCCTGGCAACATCCAGGGTCTTGATACCTTTCTTCCAAGTGATGGTTGGTGCAGGAAAACCTTTAGCATCACATGTCAGCGTGATGTTGCTTTTTTCCAGTGTCTTGATGTAGCTGCCTACCTCTGTTGTTATGGTGATGGGACGTAGCTGTTGGAGCTTTCGTTGGTCCGTGGCGGAAATTTCTGGTACAGATGGCTCTTGAAATCAAATGATAAATCAAGTTAGCGAAACATACTTTGAAAAAAAACTTTTATGGAGAAGTACAGTGTCAAGGTTTGCTCGCTCTTATCAATTGGGAGCCCTGTGGTGCGCTGCTGTATCAACGTTTAATAGTAAGGCTGTGTTTTCTGTTAATCAAGCCTGATTTTGAAAGCCTCCGGTGCAACCTCTTGTACCAACTAGGACGCCATTCCGACAAGGACACATAATTCCTGGCCGGCAGTCCAGGTAAAATATGTTTTGTGACTCTTCAAGGTCATTTTTTTTTTCAAAAAAAAATAATAATAATAAAAAATCAACTCGATTTTTTGCAAAATTTTATTAAAAAATTACTAGTTATGAATATTGAAATAAAAATCATAGGATAAAAGTTGCAAATTAGGCGTAAAAAAACTTTTTGCGATCCGAAGTTAAATTTGACCGAAGTCCAGTCCAATCCACTTATACGCGGTTCTGGATTTTCCAAAATCAAAAATCTCTCAAAATTCAAAATTTAGAAGCACAAATCAAATTTTAAAGGTTGGGTTTGTTTTTGCTTTACATTAAGATTATCTATACTCTTTAAAAACCTAAAAATTATAAGAATTTTTTTTCGCGATCCACCGACCTTTCGAGTAGGTATCAGTTCCGATCCCTCAGACTGCACGATCTAAACGAAAGTTTGACATACCTCTAATATCAAGTTTCGACACCACAGTTTTCTTCCCTGCAACATTCTTTGCTTCACAAACATAAAAACCAGTATCTGCTGTAAGTGCATCAGCAACGTATATAATCGGTCCGTTGGCAAATGTTCGTCCGTCTATTGGTAGTTCAACACCGTTTTTTCTCCAGATTATCTCAGGTTTTGGGAGCCCTTCTACTTCACAGGTGATGTTGAATTTGATACGGGTCAAGGTGCGTACGGTCTCGCCGATGATGATACCCAAGGGTTTACGTGTGAGGGACTCGATGGATTTGTTGGAGGACTTAATAGTTGGTGGAATAGGCTCTGAGTATGGAAAATAATATGTTAATAGTTAAACAAATACTGATTCTTACTAAGACTAATAATACTAAGACTATCAAAAGCAAACAGAATCTGCTGCTGCTGCTGCTGCTGCTGCTGCTACTACTACTCGTACTACTGCCAATTCCACTGTCACTCCTACTGCTCCTGCACTGCCACTACCAGTGTTACTGTTGCTATTGCTGCTGCTACTGCTCCAGCTGCTTATATGGTTAGTGCTATTTTAAAATACCTTACCTTTTATTACAAGTACCGAGCTAGCTAAAACAGCTCCAGCATCACTACCAGCCGTACACGTATAAACGCCTTGATCATCAAGTGTCGCCTTCTGAATTTTAAGCGTCTCTTTTCCAATAATCACGTTTCCTTTTGAAACCATTTTCACTCCATTTCGTGTCCAAGAAGTCTTGGGTTGGGGGAGACCGCTGGCTTTACATTGGATAGTAATAGTTGCATTGACAAGAGCTGTCAAGTTATCGCCAATAGTGATTGGGATTGGTGTTAGGGATTTTAATCCATCTATTGACTTGCTGGACTTTATAATGGTTGGTCCATATGGAACTAAAAATAAAGGCAAAGGTAAAAGTTAAGTTCATCTAATTTTCATCGCTGTTTTCTTGCAGTTAACAATGAAACAGCCGCCATGTTGGATGATCTAACAAGAGAAGCTATTGAGGAATGCTTTGTTATCGTCAACGCGGGCAACATGGCGGCTATGACGTAACATGTATCCCAAGAATAGTGCCGCGTCTAGTGCCTTTTTACACTCATCCATGACCCTGATGTTTGAGAAATGTCCGCTGCGATTGGCTCAAAAAATGTCATCAATTCCATACCGTGACCGTGGCGAGTCTACTCTGTCACACCCTATAACAGCTACCAACTCACCAATCATATTAAGAATACTGGTTTTCTGGTCTCCACCTCGATTGTTTCTTGCACTACACGTAAAACCACCTGAGTCCTCACTCCTCAGATTTCTAATCCTCAAAGCATTAGTAATGGGATTGACAGTATATCGTCTGTCACTTCCTAAAGGTGCACCCGCCCGAGACCACGTGGCAAGAGGTTCAGGAATGCCTTCTGTTGGACAGAAGATTGTCAGGTCTGATCCTGTCAGTGCTGTGATGTTATCACCAACATAAGACGTGATGTTGACAAAGCCACCGAGGAACGAAAGTTGCCTGCCTACTGTGGTAATCCTTGCCTTTTCGCCACCTAAAAATACACAACCATGTTATATGAACAGGAAAGCAGTAGCAAAGAAATTACTTATTATTCGACTCAAAGATCAAATATGTGCCCCTCTGCATAAATGAACTACCGCTGGACAGAAAATTTCAATCGCATGACTACATCGTTTTGATTGCAAGTCGATGTAGAAAAAAAAAAGGTAAGTACTAATGTAAATTTATACAAATTAAAGCTGTAAGTTAAACCCTGGCTCTCTCGCTCTAGTACTTCCCGGTCGTTGACCTACTCATAAAAACGAACCGAGAGGTACTGGAATGAGGCCTCTAAAGCCCTGGGTAGTAAATTCATTAAAATAGACCTTTTTAGCTTCGTATGTATATTGCCCATTTCTGAGGCACGTGAAATTTCCTTGAGAATTGTTCTTTTGTGACGAACATGTTAATATAGTTACACATGAAAGAATCAACTCCCAAGAGTGGTATCGCATGTTCTGAAATGTGGACTGCAAACAACGAAGCTAAACAGATCTACTGAAAAAGCGATAAAGTTCATAGATATTTCTGTCTTACTGTGAATGGTGAGACGAGTTTCTGCGGTATCATTTCCCATGGCGCTTGACGCAACACATTCATACAATCCACTGTCCTCACTCCCTCCATTCAGTATGACAAGCTGGCTGTCACCGACAGTCACGTGGCCTTTGCTCTTCAAGGGCTTGTCTCCAAGTGTCCAAGAGATGATAGGATATGGTAGACCAACAGCTTTGCAGTTGATGGTAATGGAAACACCTGCCAATACTCTTGCTGTTGCTCCCACTCGGATTGTCACAGGAGCCTGGCTGTCCAATACGTTGATTCTTTGTTGGGATTTGTCGATCCTTGGTTTAAATGGCTCTATAATTATCAAGAAGACTGCGTCAGTGGACAAATAGGTATCAGTATTTTTATGAGACGATAGTGCGTTGTCCATATTTATGTATAACTATTCCAGTTAACGGTATCGGAGGTGTTGAGGACCAAATGAGAAAAAGAAGATGGGTCAATCCACATGGATCTTATAAAGTACACAGTGGAAATAGGCACATACAAGTGCTGAAAGTAGCTTCGCCGGCTGCTAAAAGTTCTAAATATCCCAACATTAAATTAGGAAAAGAATCGAATGTTAAACATTTCACAGGGAGCCTGAGCTCGATTTTTGTGCAAATACTGAAGGTTTTCAACCACTCCCAAGAGAATTAAATAACAAAAGACACGGCGGCCATGTTGGAGGACATAACAAAAGAATTCATTGACAATTATTTTGTTAAGTTCCTCCAACATGGCCGCCATGAAAACTATCAATATCAGCTGCATCCTTCGCAACCACTACTGAGCAACCTCTATTTCCAAATTATTCTTGATATGAGATCCATTCGATACTATAATCATAGACTCACCGATAACATTAAGGGCGCTCAATGCCCTAGCTTCACCAAGAATATTCTTTGCAACACAGGTAAACTCCCCAAAATCTCCGCTGACCAGCTTGGGTATGGTGACAAAATTTTGAGTATTGTCAAAAAACATTCGATTCTTGTTGGATTTTCTTTTGATATTCCACGTCACTACAGGTCTAGGGATTCCTCTAACGGGACAGATTATCCTGATCCCTGATCCTGCCAGAATTGAGATGGAGCTACCGATAGTCGATGTAAGCTTCGTGAAGCCAGCTAAAGACGACTCGACTTCATCACTGCTTGATATGATGGGCTTTTGACCAGCTACGATAAGAAACATAACGATATTATTGATTATACGTTTGGTCAAGTTTGAAATAAAGAATTTTTCAAAATTTAGGGAATGGTGGGTTTTATTGATGTCATTTCCAGTCAATATTTGACTACGTCTGGAGCAGATAATGAGATCAGCTGATTGAAATCCAGCAATGGGGAAAGGAGGAGGGGGAGGGAAGGAAAAGAATTCCCTTACAAAGACATTTCTATAACTCCAAGCGTTTTCAATACCGGAAAGTTGCTAGCTTCAGGTGTACCTATCTAGAGTGCAAGCGTATAGAGCAGGATTTTCTGTTTGGGACATTGCTACGCTTGGACATTTTGTTACAAAGACAGTTGTCTTCCCAAGTTACATAAAGCTTTGATAGTTCAATGTATCTCTCCGTTTCCTTGACAACATAGAACATCTAGTTACTAGGCTACTCACCAATTACCGTGAGATGTGACCTCACTTTGCGCTCCCCAGCGACGCTTTTTGCTTTACATTCATACACTCCGCCATCAGAAAAACGAGCACGAGTGATAATAAGCTTTGACCCTCGTACTGTCACGTGATCTATGATAATAATCTTTCCATCTTTTCTCCATGACGTCACAGGCACAGGGAACCCATCAGTTATACAGTCAATGGTGATGTTGGTGGTAGAAAGTGCTGTAAGGTTTGAACCGATCTTCATTTCTATTGGGTTTATGCTGCTGATTAGATTAAGAACTCTGGTAGACGAGTCGATGAATGGTCCTCGGAGCTCTGCAAGGTTAAATATTGAATGCTTTAGAAGAAGAAAAAGGTGTTCAAAAACCAGGAGGAGCATTAATCAATTAATGGTATCGCGTCTGACTTTATACATTTTCAATAGAAAGGTCGTACTTGGCACGTAACACAAAATCGTATGACTAGTGACTACGATCAAAAGAAAACGAAAGAAAACAATGGAATTAGTGTCTACTACTATATATTATGCTTGCTATTTTTTCAAAAGTAAAATCACTCAAAACATCCAATCTATTCTGAGGCTCGAGTCAAACGTCGATGAGCCAAACCTAATTGAAACAATGGATGACAAGGCGGCCTTCTTCGATGTCATTAGGTTCGGCTCATGTGAAGTTCGAAGTCTCATCCTAGTTTAATGACTTGGCTTATGAGCCATGGGTGGTGGTAAGAAATTACCGTCCTTATGTTTAACAAACCTTTCACTTCAATGACAGTAGAAGCAGTGTCCATCCCTACAAGGTTGGTCGCTTTACAAGAATAGGTTCCAGCGTCTCCTCTTCCTACTTTCACAATCTTCACGACGCCACCATCAATAGTCACGTGACCTTCTGACGTCACAGGAATGTTAGCTAGAGTCCAGTCTACCTCCGGTTTAGGTAGTCCAGTTGCCTTACATACGAGTGATACAGACGTTCCCTCTAGTATTGTGATCTTGTTTCCGACTAGTGAATATACTTGATTCTGATTGGTTAGTTGGATAATAGCAGTTCTGGAAGAGTTGATACGTGGGGAAATGGGTTCTAAAAACAAGATGTGGGATTGCTGGGTTAGAAGTGTTGCCGATTAGATAAATAAAAAATATATTTTACAACGGTTTTGCTTTCGTGTTTCACTGTGTATACTTACGAATAATAGTAACGTCAGTAGACGCGCTTACAGCTCCCAGGGGATTAACCGCTGTACAAGTTATAGTCCGTTTGGCACTTCCACGCTGTAGCTTAGGGATAGTCAGGGTATTTTTAGCACGATCAATAACAACATTCTTGCCGGGTATAGCATTCCGTCCATCGATTTTCCACGCTATTGCAGGTGGCGGTAATCCTTTTAATGGACAGCTGAGACTAAGACCTGCGCCAGCCAAAATAGATACAGAGCTACCGATGGTGGTTGAAGTGGTTGAGAAGTCTGAATGTTCAGTAATGATGTCATCACTACTGGCGATTGAAGGCCGTTGACCAGCTGCAGGAAAAAAGACCGCTGTGTTAATTGACTGCAGACACAGAAGTATCAAGAAGCAGCAGTTAGGCGGACTCGCGAAGCGCCGGCATTGCCAAAAATCACAAGTCGAAAAACACCAGGGGGGGGGTGGGCTTTTGGAGGTCGGTAACCCGCGGAACAGGGGGTCTTGCGCGATCTGCCGGCAGCGCGAAAGGTGCCTAACTGCTGCTCTGTTGGGGTCGCAAATGGAGGGAAAGATATCCTTTAGATATACATGGCATCCGTCAACAACATTCAAAACGAAACTGTGCGCAGGTTGGGAAATCAGGTGATGGATAACTCAGATGCGGATTTCGTCTTTGCGACATTCATGGAGGGCAAGACAGACAAGACTATGAATCACGAGATGGCTGAAAGAATAATCGACAGAATGCCGGACGGTGACTACCGTTTGGAGTTGACGTTCGTGAAGTATTTGGACGGCGAGTGGGTGATAGAAAAGGGCCGTAATCCCATCAGGGCGTCTGGCAAGCAGAGTTTGTTCGTCTTGAATAAGCATACGAGACCAGGGGCATTGGAGGGAATTGACATGCTCTTCTATGAGGTCGCTTACCCGGTTACCGTGGTCATTTACGGCGCGTACGAGATTAAGGAGCCGGATGTTAAGAAGTTGCGACCAATGCGACATCCGGGTAATTGTGTCGGGAAGTTGGTAAGAGAGTTCTTCAAAGATTCCTCTCGTGGCGGTAAGCTTACGCCCAAGAGAAGAGAAGCCATCAGGAAATGGGAAAATGACACTTATAAGACTGGAGGCTCTATTGAGAACATCAAGAAGTTAGAGACGGCCTTAGAACGCCGCATACACGTGAAGGACATTACTGACGGTCTCATTTACGAAGGGACGAAAAAATATGGAGGTAGAGGTGCCCCCATAATCATCTACCAACACAATGGACACGCTTGGCGAGAACTTAGGTTCCCCAAAAAGAAGGAAACTAAGGTTTATAAAGCATCGCCGTTGGCAGAATTAGTCCACGAGAATTCCGTTTGGTTGATGGACGCGGAAGGAAGTCAGTTCATGACGCAGGATGGTACTCTCTACAGGCCTCTAGTAGAACACCAACGCATTCAAAGTGCTTGTGAAACCTTAGGGGAAGACTTCTCAGACGAGGTCCTTAGCTCTCGTAGTTTGGACTTCTTAGCCGCAAAGAAGAGGAACGGATGGAAGTCCACGCCTAAGGAATTCGCCGACATAGCCAAAGCCTGCGTAGAGCATGGTCATGGAGGTCTGTGGAACATGGAGTATGACGAGAACGAATACGTCTCCTTAGACATGAAACATTGTTACCCTGCCAGTTTTAAAGGCCTCGGGGATTGTAAGGAGTATTACGACCGCTACGGGCATCCAGACTCACAATTCTTTCGTGTGTCTTTGCCAGGTAAATACGACGCCCCAGCTACGGGGTTCGTGCGGTTGACCACGTGGAAGTTAGCAAAGGGCTTACATCCAATAATTTACGCGTGGTATGGGAAACATCTGCAGGAGAAAGAATGGATTCCCATACCCCTGCTGAAGTTTCTCGAAGAGCGCGAGCTTCTCACGTACGCAGCGCATGAAGCCATACTTTGTCACTCTGCATTTACGCAATGGCTTCCGGAGCATAACCCCACCGCCAGAATCGTCATAGGAAAGTTCACCCAGGGTGCAAAAGAAGGAGAAAAGCACATGCAGCGGCGTTTGATAACCGACGACGGAGAGTTGAGCTTCCTCGTAAAACGTGCACATGAGCAAGGAACCATGGTGTCCGTAGAGAAGTGGAATTATTTCATAGAAGGCCAAGGTGAACGGCAATGGAATGCGTTGTGTTATTACCAAGATCATCGCCCGCAATATTACCATCTCCGGGCGAGCATGCTCGCGTATGCGCATATTAATCTGTTGTCGATGCTGTTGCGGTTTGACAAAGAGGACGTTCCACGCGTGGCCACGGATTCCCTCTATGTGAAGCCCGAAGTGTTAGAAAAAATGCAAGAGTTCTACACGGAGGACGAACTCGCGGAAAGTGGTCAATGGCGTGTAAAAAATGAAGAGATAAAAGCCTGGAGAGAACGTGTGGAATACCACGGGAAACATACGAAAGGTGCCATAACCCCCACCGTGGAGCCATTGCCGTCCGTTGTGGACCCCATTTCTTACCAACGCTTTTCGTACCTGTACGGGCCCGGAGGCAGCGGTAAGACCACCAGGGTTTTGGAGTTATTCCCCAGCGTGAAGGTGTTAACGCCGACACACCGCCTTGAAAGAGAATTGACGGAGATGGGCCACGACGCGCAAACGTACCACAGCTTCTTTCGCTGGAATGGTCAAAAGTGGGTGCCGGAAGCAATACGCGACATACCGTCGGTCATATTATGGGATGAGATTTGCACCGTGCCATTAGAAATCCTGCAGGAATTTGTAGACTTCCTCCGTGGGAAGTGTCAAGTGATATTTGCTGGAGATCCATGCCAACCTCCTCCCATTTGCGGAGAAATGCCCCATAAATGGTTGAAGAAGATGGTAGACCACGCGGAGGAAATCAATGCCGACTACCGCAGCAAGGATCAAGTGAGAAACTTAAAGGCGGCATTAAGGGGCCTCAGTGACGCCGAGCAAAACAAGACGCTGCGTAAGCATGTACGAGCGAAGTCTTACGAGGACTTCCTTACCACGTGGCATCCAGCGGACTTGGTGTTGAGCAGTAAGCGCGCAGCACAATCGCGAATACAGAAAGATCTATTAAAAGTGCACCGCGAAAGATTTCCGGGCCATTTGGTGCCCGTTTGCTATAAGCCTCGCGATACCCGCATGCAGAAGCGTGATGTGTGGGTGCCGGGTACCGACGTGCAACTGCAGAACGCGGTAACGCACGATAAAGCCTGGGTACCCATAGAAAAGGTTGAAAAAATAACCTCCCATCCAGATTGGCGCTTGGGCTATTGCATGACAGTCCACAGCGCGCAAGGGCTTACCATAAAAGAAACCTTATGGATCATAGACCAGCGGCTGTGTTGGAGCAACCTTATCTACACTGCCGTAAGCCGTGTGGAGTATGCCAAACAGTTAAAGAGAGCCTGGGGTCCGCAATTGCGTTACGATAAGACGCCAGAAGATATAGCAAAGGAGAACATTGCTAAGAAACTCCTTCGCTACAAGCGGCACGACGAAGAAAAAAATATGACGTTCGACCTATGCGTGGACGACGTCTATAAGGAAGGGGCACGGTGTGCCAAGTGTAACATACCTCTACTATGGAGGTTTGACCCAAATGACGATCAGCAGTTCTCCGTGGATCGTATGAATAATAAGCGCGGGCATTGCAGAGGCAACGTAAGACTGACATGCCTAGAGTGCAATCGGGCGCGCGGTGCTGCGCTACTCTGAGTCTTTGGGGACTATGAGCAGCTCTTCCTTAACAAATCCACGACTTGGGCCATCTAGGTAATACAACACGGGTTGCCCTTCCTTGGTGATGGACTTCGAAATCTCATACGTTTTCAGAGACCAGTTAGGATCCGTGGCTCTCTTACTGCCACCTTCGAGTTCCCCCGGCTGATAGAGGTATCTGACCACTATGTTGCGGGGTAGCTTTTTTTCCTTCAGTCCGACCGCCCTCGAACTTCTGACGTAGGACTTGTGTTCCACGTGTTTCTTTTTTATGGCATCCCTGGGTTTTATTCCCGTAGCCCTGGCCGCCTCGTTGTTCAAGGCCGCGACGACCTGGGGGAGCCGCTGTGTCCATTCCCTGTTGCGTTTGGAGGGATCTTCCAGCTCTTTCCAATACTGGTACCCAAAGAGACGCTCGGCCAGAGTTTTATTGAATCTTTCAACGATGCTCTGACCCCTGTGGTACTCTGCCTCGGCTCTCCTAATCTTAGTGTCGTGGTCTTTCAGGGTTTTGGTAACCACGCCCATGAACTCCGTCCCCGCATCCACTTGCAGCAGCTTGGGCCATTTCAAGACGCGCTTATAAATCCTACCAAGGGCTTCTGCGACTTCCCCAGAATCCTTGCTGGTTATGGGTTCGGCGTCCTTGTATCTGCTTGCGATATCAACTACGGTCAAAGCGTATCTATAGGTCTTTCTTCTCACCTTGTCGTGCGGTAAGAAAAGCAAATCGGCCTGATGAACTTCATTAGGGGTATTTACGGTAAAGCTGGGCCTGGGAATGTACTTCGGCACGGGAAGATAAACCTGCCAGATGGTTTGTTTTTTCAACCAGTTCTTAGCCGTTTCATCTGATACCCTGGCCGCGGTCGCGAGTTTCTTGATAGCCGACGCTCCTCTCCAATAGCCTTCAGGCCCATAGTAAATCCTTTTGAGTTTGTCCTCTACGCGGCCCATTATATGAATTCCAAAACGAGATTGATCTTACGTCCGTTAAAATCCACCGTCTTTCCGTCCACCTTAATGGTGATGTTTATGCTTTCTACCAAATTAGACAAGTCATAGCTCAAAGAAATGGGAGTGTATTCTACCAGGTCAAATGGATTACCCTTAGGTAGGAATTTGGACATAAGAGAAGACTTTTCTCCATTGTTGTAACTATTGACCAAGTCGCAATAGACTTCGTAAGAGGATGCGACTTTCCATTTCACAGGTATGGCCGTGTTGGTAATTGCCTTGCCTGAGACACCTAGTAAAGATCCTAATGCATCAGCTTTTCCTAGGGTTACCGAGAAATTGTTAGGAAGATTATGTTTGAAGGTCATTTCGTGCGGCAATCCTGTGGTGAGAGTATAACCGCGCTTGGCGAGCTCCTTAGCAAGGGTGATTGGCGTGTAATGTCCATCGGGTAGCATTACGCTTTGATAATTGTTAGATCCCTTATGCACGGTGACCATACCATTGACTAAATTATACCAAGAATTGTACAAAGAGCAACTTATGAGCCGAACTTTATGGGCTCTAATGGGGGGATTCAAGTAAGTGGTAAAGTCATTCTTGTCGCTTTCCAAAAAGACGATCATTATATTAGGGGCATTTTACAATGCCCACGCCAAAGCTACGCCTCCCGCCAGCCCTGCGACTCCTACAAAGACCAATTCATTGTCTTTTTGTTTCTTAGAAGGCTGGTAGTAATTCTTGAACTGAGGCTTTCTCATTCTAAAGTCGGGGTGCGCCTGCGCATAGAGCTTAAAGGCGTAGTCTGTGTTTTCGAAGTTCTTATCCGCCTGCATCTTGTCTTGGTAGTTCTTATCCAACCAATCCCTGTAAGCTTGTCTTTTTTCATTCCAAGCCGCCACGTCTCGCTGATATTTCTCCAGCGCTAAGTCGTGCCTCTTCCTTTCGGCGTTAGATTCTGCGTTTCTATCACCTCTAACTAATCTATCCAGATATCTACCACCATAATTAGCTCCAGTGAATGCTAAAGCTGCAATGACTCCACCTGCGACTAAGCTAACCATTATATGTTAGGCAGGTACTTTTCCTTCCGTAGGTAATCCTTTAGCATGATAGCCCCGCCTACGGCAGCGGTCATTTTAGCAAAATTAGCGAAGCTCTTGCTTGGGTCTTCAGTAAAGTCTTCTTTGAGCACTTTCTTACCCACCCAACCAATACCCGCAACGATGGAAGTAATAATAGCTGCTTCTTCAACAGTTTTCAACAACGCGGTCGACATTATATTACAAAGCGAGAAGGTTATTCCATTTCAGGGATTTTGCTTTTTCTAACCTCCACAGGCGCGTGATATGTTGGTGGTTCTACCTTTTTCGTAGCCCGCCATTGTAAGTAGAGGCTGCCTGCTGCTATAGCAACTCCTAACGCGCCAATGACGTAGCCGGGATTCCAAAAGGATCCCTCTTCTTTTTCCTCCACCTTTTCTTCTTTTTTGGCTTTGTTCTTCTTGTTCATCTCCGCGAGCTTCTTCCCCGCGGCAACTCTGCCTGGAGATTTAGCCTTGGTGATCTTCTGCTCGGGCTGCTCTACCTTCGACTCTGGTTCACTCATTTATATCTAAGGACTTGAAGGACTTGATAAGTACTTGAGAATGACTTAAGGATGACTTGACAATGACTTGACTAAGTACTTGACAATGACTTAAGGACGACTTGACTAAGTACTTAAGGACGACTTGACTAAGTACTTAAGGATGACTTGACAATGACTTGGCTAAGTACTTGACAATGACTTAAGGACGACTTGACGACGACTTGACTAAGTACTTAAGGACGACTTGACTAAGTACTTAAGGACGACTTGACTAAGTACTTGAGGTGACTTGACTAAGTACTTGAGGTGACTTGACTAAGTACTTGAGGCGACTTGATCAGGTACCTCAGTAAGTGCTGCCTGGAAGACCTTTTCGACTTCTCTGTCCTTCTTGAAGTCCTCCCAAGATGTTCCGAAGGAACCTAGTACTTCCTTCAAGTCGACATGCTGAGCTACGTGCAAAGCCACAGAGGCGACTGCCATTAACTTACCACACTTCAAAGACAACCACCCGCAGGTTATCTTAAGTTCTTGGGATATGACATAGTCCTCGCTTATGTCCTTCCGTAGTTGCTCCACGTCGTCTATGGGCAGTGCAAGTCCGAGGAGTTTGGTGGCCAGCTTGATAGCGGAGTCTGCTACGGCGTCCGTGGTCTTACTTGCAAGGGCAGCCTCATACCTCTTATGGAACTTCTTGACTTCCTCTTCTGACAACTTATTAACCTGCTCATGGGTAAGTTCCTTGCCTATCATTTCTTTGCACTTTCCCGAAGACACCAGGATGTTAAGTTGTTCCTTGAGGTTACTTTCATCTAGCTGTGTGGGGACTTCATCTAAGAGCTGCTCAATGTCCATATATGTTAATGGAATACGGAAACCTCAAAGAGAAGATCATCTTGGAATGTTGGTGCGTTTTTAAATGCCGCATGTATTCATGCAACTGTTCCTTGGATATCTCACCCCCATAGTCGCTTAAGATGGTTTCCAGGTCACTCCGGCTCGGAGTATAAAATACGACCAGGGAGCCTATGTTTTCCCTAAAGGGTTTAGAGACGCTGGTAAGCTGCTGCGAGAGCAACCAAACGCTAATATTGTCATGTCTACCGCTGAAGGCGAGTTTAACGAGCTCGGAAGTGCGTCTTTTTACGTCGTCCCCGCAGGCGATGTCATCCAATATGAGTAAAGTCTGTGTGTCTTTAGGGAATTGCTTATGCCAGAACTTAAGATGGCTGGATAACTCATTAGGGTCTAAGATATCTACGAAGAAGTCGTCATCTTTCACTCCTATGCCTTCCCAGGTGCGGTTATTCACGTAGGTGGGGCATAATAGCACAATATAGTCGAAACGGTATCTAAAGGGTCCTAATAGCTGCTCTACCACGAACTGCGTTTTGCCGCAGCCGGTGGGTCCTACTATCAGAGCATTGCAGGGAATATGGTTCGGATCCATTATATA
Source organism: Actinia tenebrosa (assembly GCF_029948245.1). Taxonomy (NCBI): domain Eukaryota; kingdom Metazoa; phylum Cnidaria; class Anthozoa; order Actiniaria; family Actiniidae; genus Actinia; species Actinia tenebrosa. Next base: position 24,742,963 of record NW_028292569.1, on the reverse strand, counting down.
TACGATGGACCCAGTGGAAGCAGTAAGAAGGATTGCCGCCGACGCAAAAGATAAAAGAGACACCATAGAAATGCAAAGGGAGGAGATCGATCGGCTGCGGGAGCGCGTGCAGGAATTGTATGATGAAATGTGCAGCCTGAAGCGCGCGGAGAGGTTTGGTGCGCTTTTGACGATGGTCGGTTGGGCAAAAGAAAGCGTTAAGGACTTTATGCGATATCCGCTGTAGAGCTGTTTAAAAGACACCTTAGAATGTTAAAGATAAGGTTGTTAAATTGTTAAGGATGTGTGCGTGTGCTGTTTAAAAGACACTTCAGAATGTTAAAGATAAGGTTGTTAAATTGTTAAGGATATACACACGTGCTGTTTAAAAGACACTTCAGAATGTTAAAGATAAGGTTGTTAAATTGTTAAAGATGTGTGTGTGCTGTTTAAAAGACACTTCAGAATGTTAAAGATAAGGTTGTTAAATTGTTAAGGATGTGTGCGTGTGCTGTTTAAAAGACACTTCAGAATGTTAAAGATAAGGTTGTTAAATTGTTAAAGATGTGTGCGTGTGCTGTTTAAAAGACACCTCAGAATGTTGAGTATAAGGTTGTTAAATTGTTAAGGATGTCTGCATGTGTCGTTTAAAAGACACCTTAGAATGTTAAAGATAAGGTTGTTAAAGATGTATGCATGCTACTTTTAAAAGACACTTCAGAATGTTAAAGATAAGGTTGTTATATTGTTAAAGATGTGCTGTTTTCATTAAGAATGGGATTTACACAAACCTTATTCTGAGACATCTCTTAAAATAGTAGTCTTAACAATATAACAACCTTATGCTTAACATTCTAAGACATCTTCTTTTCTTTTAAACAGCATCCTTAACAATTTAACAACCTTATACTTAACATTCTAAGACATCTTTTTTTCTTTTAAACAGCATCCTTAACAATTTAACAACCTTATACTTAACATTCTAAGACATCTCTTAAATGACTCATACATCTTTAACAATATAACAACCTCATACTTAACATTCTTAGGTGTCTTTTAAACGACACACGCAGACATACTTAACAATATAACAACCTCATACTTAACATTCTGAGGTGTCTTTTAAACGCAGCCGTATGCTCCCGTAGACCTGTTTTAAAAGACACTGCAGAATGTTAACAATAAAGTTAAAAATACGTCATATTGTGCTTAAGGTACACTTATGTATAAATGAACTGTTCAATGTGTAAAAAGGTGTTCAGCACCAAGCAAAGACTACAATACCACGTTCGTCGTGGCGTTTGCACAAAGAAACCAATTAGTAAAGTTTGTAAGGATTGTGGTAAAGAATTCAGCACCGTTCAAAAGATGCGACAACATCAAGACAAACGCATTTGTGGGCTTTGCAAGGGCTGTAATAAGGAATTCCCTAACACCTCCGAGCACCTGAAAAGGGGCGTCTGTGAACAAAGCAGACAGTGTAGTTTCTGTAATAAGATACTAAGCAGTCGTCAACGTTTACAGACGCATCGGAAAACACATGAAGTCAACTATCGATTTCTCTTTGGGAGCTACGACTTAGAAGGCGTGGATTGCCACCAATGTGCGGATATGATGAGTCGCTGCCCGCATAAAGAGGATTACTTAAGGAATCGCATAGATTACCATAAGAAGATAGTCCGTACTTACCCCTCTTTCGAACGCGCAGAAGGCGTTCCGTGGACTAAAAGGGAGTATTGGAGGCAAGAGTGCGACCGCTGTGGTTGCATCAGAGAAGAGGAACATATCTTCAACTGCCTCGACAAATAAGCGTCCTTAACAATATAACAACCTTATACTCAACATTCTGAGACCCTTTTAGAATGGGGTTTGCGCAAACCCCATTCTTATTCTCATTTATTATTAAGAAAAATAAGGACCCCTTTTAAAGGTATATGCTAGCCTACTTTGTGGCATTTCTGGGAGGCATTCTAATTACCCTTTCAATATATGGACTGTATTACGTGCGAACTACCAGCCGATTGCATTACGCCCACTCCTGCACCGCGTAAAAAATACACCTGCCTTCATTGCGGCAAGGTATTTCTTGAAGGATCCCATTGGTGCTCCGCGGCAGACATTACGAATGCAGAGGACTCTCAGGCTCCCAATTAACCACGTCAAATACCCACCTGCCATCCTTTTTACCATGGCTCATAACATGGGTAACGTCCTGCCCTTCGATGGCGTACCTTATCCTATCGGGCGCCCAAAGGGTGTATGTTCTTTTTTTATTCTTTAAGACCAAACGCAGGCGGTCCAAGTCTTCAAAGACCACATAATTCTTTATCTCGTAAATCTCCCCCACCTGCAAATCCCTCCAGTGCGTTTGTATAAACTTTAACTCGTTAAATTTATCCTTGTCCATATATTCTATGAAATATCTTTAAGTGTGTTGCCAAAGTCTCCGAGGTTTTAAAGCCCTTACAACACCACCTGCAGGGAATTCGTAGGTGTTCAGCATACGCAGTGATCTCCCTGCAAATGACATCGTAGTCGCTGCTTATGAGCACCTTATAGCCGTTTTCTTCATACCTCTGTAAGAGTAGTTGCTGATCCTCAGATAACCTGCCATTGCCTTTCGGGGTCTTTAGCTCTATGCAGAATCCACAGTAATGTGTGTGCGCATTCAAGATCATTAAGTCGGGTTGACCGCGTTGATATCCTTTCTGCCAGCACTTCATACGTTTGCCGTCCGAATCCTGCAGTTCACCTAGACCAGGGGCTATGAGCATTTGGGGGTAAAACTTGCGGATGTAGTCCACCACCTTTTTATGCAGGTCAAACTCATTTTCTATCTTGAATACCAACTTGTTTGGACCGTCGAAGCGCTTGTCCATCGCATACTTACCCGTCTTACGCAGCGCGGGTAGGACTTCCTCAAAGACCCAATCACGAAACTCCACAGCTTTGGGTAGTTTGGAGCTAAATATCAGTTCGTACAAACCAGGTTCGGATATAAACACGGAATGTGGCTGTGCGTTAGCAAGGGAGCGGTGATTTGGAGCCCCCCTTAGCTCATCCAACCTTTTCTTGTATTTATCAGAGACGTGATCCTTAATTGCATCTCTGGGGCGCTCATAGCCCAACGCCAAAGCCACCTCCTTCGCTTTGAAGTACAAAGTTTCGCCTTGCACTATGCATTGCAGTTTGGTGTCGTTGTTTTCGAATACGCGAAGCATTGTATATCTAAGAAATATTTTAACCTTAATATGCAACGCTCTTTAGCTGATTCATTTCTACGCTTAGCTGCGCATCTGAGACGACGAAGATGTAGCAGTTTATCTTGTCGCCGTCGCCCGCGGAGGCATTTTTGGTGCGCTTGATCTCCAATGTTATGCCATCCTGGGTGTTTACTAGACGTAAACCCTGGCCATGTAGGTCTTCGTCGTTAATGGTGCGCATGTCAATCCACAGCGCATACTTGTCCTTAAAGAATTCCTCAGGGCTAATTTGGTTGCCAAACTTACGCTTTGCCTCCCTGTACACGTCTGCGGGCTTTATCCCCTGGGAGTAAACTTTGTTGGGAACGCCGTTTATGTTGACCCCCACATTAGTAATGTTGGGGTTGTGAAAGGCCTCGGAGTTGCGCTTACCAGCCTCACAGGGTTTGGCAAACACCAGCATCAACCCCGTGAGACTTCTTCGGGGGAGGTTAATGCTTTGGTTTATGACCTCATCCGTCTTATCCAGGAAGCTAAATGTCTTATACATCACTACGTGGTCGTATAAGAATGCCTTCCCGGAGCTGTATTCCATGCCAGCGCTACGGGCCAGCTCTTCGCTGTACACCGTTTCGTACTGTAGCTCTAAGTTGGTAATAGAGTATGGGGTCGTTGTGGTAAGTGCAGTGCTTAGCCCACCAATGATGTTATTAGCATCTGCTAAAGTTACTTCAAACTGTAGCTCGGATAACTGTCTTGGGTAATACACACCGTGATTCGTGATTACTTCAAAGTCCAGTGGTATGACATACTTGCTACCATAGGCGGTCTTTATTCGCTTTGCGTCTGCCACTGCGGTTTCTCCGCTGCCGTCAGTAGGTTGCGTTTTCGTAGGTGTGCGGACCTTACGTAGGATGACACTACCAATTCCTTGTTCTATCCTTTGCGCGCGGTCAAAGGCTGTCAACCATAGATCCTTATAGGTGGTATACAGATCGTACTTATTTAAGTCCAGCAAGGATTCCCCAGCGAACTTTACGCGCATCTTAGAAACAATGTTGCGACCCACGTTGTTAACGATAATCCTTTCATCTGTGGGGCTTGACTGTACCGCTAGGTCGAACCTCAAAGCCAAGGTGCCAGGAACCAATACTAGGTTATCCGTTAGGCGGGGAACGCCCACATACAGGGTTTCTCCAGGTTTAGCGCTGCTGGGCGTGAATGTGACCCGGTGAAAGGTGCGTTCTGCTTTCAGCCCGCCAACCTGCTTAGGTAATACGTTGGGATTTAACTTTGAGCTTATCATATATAATGGAAGTAGAAGGAACGGATTTCGATCCCCTTACCGAAGAAGGTCAAGTCGACATTAATGACGAAGAATACGAGTCTTTACTTCCTGATGACAATGTAGACCCCCGAGGCCTTTTTGATAAATTGCTGAACAAGTATGGCGTCAGGGCCAGCGATGCTATGCGTTCTTTGAGAGATAAATTCAAGTCTAAGAACCCCCACACGCCCATTCCAGAATACTTACAAATGGAATCCCTTGGCGTGCGGTCGGACTTAATAGCGAACATCATCGAGGACCTAAGAGAGCGATACCCAAGCCTAAACCTGGCTCTTTTGGACTTCCAAATAGGAGACAAAGGGCAAGTTCAAGTTAGAGAATCGGGTAGGGAAAAATGGCACAACCTGTATCAAAGGAAGAATTCCAGCCTGCTTAATAACCAGCTTCCAAAAGGAGTCACAAATGCGCTGGGAGCGCCCAACTTGACGATGCTAAGCACTTCGACTCAAAGGGATACAGAAGTTGCCAGGGAGGCCTTTGTTAGTCGCCTTTCACTGCCGGGTAGCGAAGATGCCCTCAGATCCGCAATAAGACTGCAAGAGGAGCGTCAAGAAAGACTTAGCCAATTGGGGAGCGACGAGACTGCTGAAAAGGAAGCACTTAAGAAGGAAATACAGGAAAATAACATAACCATCGATGACCTTACGCGACAACTCGACTACGTAACCAAGAAAGAAGGCGGTATCGTCAGTCGCTTCGAAGCCGTCCAAGAGGAAAACCAAGCATTGCAGGAACGTATAAGAGAATTGGAAGACGAATTCATTAAACAAAATGAACTAACTACTAAAAGCCATGCCGACGAAATCGTAGACTTTAGGAATAGACTTTCTAAGGCGTTGGACGAAAAAAGCGACGCAAGGAATCAGCTAAGGGCTGCTTTGAATGAAGCGGCGGGAAAAGACACGGAACTACAGCGCTTAGGACAAGAATTAATGGAGTCTGTTGACAGAGAAAGGCAATTGATGGTGGACAAGGCAGTGGCGGAGGAACAAATACGGCAACTTCGACAGGCCGTCGAAGACTTGGAGTACGAAATAGATCGACAGCGAGTAATAATCGAAGATCAAACTCGCCCTGAAGAAGAAAGGGAGGCAGCCCAAAAGGAAGTAGAAACCCTTCAGGAAAGACTGGCGGAATTACAAACGCAAATAGAAGGTAAGGAAAGGGAGCTGGGGCTTACCACCAAGGAAAAGATAAAAAGAGCCCTTTTGAAATATGGCGTGCCGCTGGTATTTGCGGTTGCTATTTCGAGCGTAGTAGGCGTGATCTTGTCCGCGCTTAAGGCTACGGGCGCGGGCGTAAAGAAATTAGGCAATGGGCTGACGGACTTGGGAAAAAAGATGGCAGCCGGTCTTCCTGGGCTGCTGGGTTCGGTTGTTTCCTTGGCACTTAGGGCCGGCGGAGAACTGTTGAAGTTTGTGGGCAACAACATTTGGATCTTGGTCGTCGCTATTGGGGTGGTACTCCTGAAGAAGATGAAGGGTTGATCTTATCCTTATGTATTACTGGTGGCTTATCGTCGTCGGGCGCCCGAGGCGTTCTCGACTGGGGATAAGTAAAGATAGTATTCGCACCGCCTTGATAATGCGGAACTAGCGGCAGCACGCTCATGGTGCTAATGGGCTTATGATTCCAAATAGCATCCGTCGAAGGGTTAACGGTCGGGGCGGCATTTATTCGTATGCGGCCGGCATCGCTGGGGCGAACTTGAAGCTTCGCATATTGGCAATTAGCTATCATATGGAAAGTTACCGGAGTCATGTCTTCCGTTTGCGGAGGAACGGGCTCCGACGAAAAATGAGTTGGATGCCTGGTATTACTTTTTACCCTGTATGGCGGTAATGGGTGGTTATTCTCATCAACGATCCTAAAACCGGCATTGCATGAGTACCCCGCCGAAATACAAATAGTGCACATGATTAATCCTAGGCCTCCAACCTCCACCCACAATCCGGCGTCTTGCCACTTGTCGCCCACGTACTCCTTTTCCTCCAGGTAATGGAGAAACCAATCTTCCTTCGCGTGCGGGTTCATATATTTCAGGGAATAAATTTGCTTCTAAAGGCTAAGCACCGTAAGAGTGCTAATGGTAGCGTGATTATAAGGTCGATCTCTTTGGTCATGTATGCTATTTATCGTTACTACGCCCGTGTCGTCTACTCTCATTTGCAGCTTTACCTTCCCATGGCAATCAGCAACCATGTGGAAAGTCCAAACCGATAGATTTTCGGCGCTGCCGGGGTTGGGCTCTACGGAGAAATGCGTAGGCTCCCTGTTGTTTGTCTTATTTCTCATAGGCTGCAGTACGCCATTCTCATCCAGGAACCTAAAGCCCACGTTGGCGTGGCTACTCGTGCCAATGCAAATACTACAAAGGATTAACTTCTTTCCCGAGTAGTTCAAATTCACGGACATCCCCGTGACATCAACCCAAGATGCCTGGGTGTATTTTTTCTCGCCTGTATAAGTCGTATAAACACAATCTACTCCAGCTACGTAGGGGTTGTTCATCGCCATATATAATAGCTCAGACCAATGCTTGCGGTGGCTAAGCCGGCCTTTAGTAAGTTGTGGTCATATTCCTCAGGCGGCATAACCTTCTTTACTGGTTTCTTTGGTGGCTTTTCTACATGCGCCTTCTTTGGCTTCTCCACGAAATGGGGAATGTTCCTAAGAGTGTCAGAGTTCACGTCATTCACCCCAAACTTCATATCCTTAGTAGCTCGTTGAAGTTTGTTGTTGTAACCCACGACGGAATCGGCGTTGATGACCAAATTACTTGGCATTAACCAACAACCAGGACTCAAGGCATAATCCAGTCTAACCTTTGATTGCTGCACCGCAAGTTGATATCTTTGAACTGACTTAGAAATCTCATTCTCGATAACAGCGCTTTCGAAGAGAACGAGGAATACTTGTTGGGTTTCCTGTGACGCACCGGAGGCACTCACGATAGGGCTGCGGGTGCTAACTTGGGCGCCAAGGACGCAATAGACGAAGGCTTCAATACTTCGGTTAATCCTTGCTTGGTTCTTCAGGCCAATACCTTTCGCGGCAAAGAAAGGCGCCCATGGATATTTCTCTTTGCTTTCTATGAAGTAAATTAAAGTACCCCTCGATGCTTTACCACCAAGGTCGGAGAATTCCCATTGACTTGGGTAGCCCATGCCCGGAGTTTCTATGCTGGCTCCGACATACGAAGCATAAGTGTACGTTTCTCCTAAACCATGTGCGGCACCTTCTTTATTGCGGAAGTCAGGGTTGGTGAGCTTGAATTCATTCCTTAATCGCTCCCATGCGACTTTGTCATATTTGTTATCCTTCGGCTTAAAGATAGTGTCACTAGGAAGCGGTGCTCCTAACTCAAACAATATCCTACGAATAGTAAAAGCAACATGAAATCGCAGGAAAGGAATATGGAACATGTCCGCGGCTATACCGCATCCTTTAGTAGCAGCCCAGACGGCAAAGTTTAACTGCTGCGGCCAATACCGCATGTTGGGACCTGATAACCATTCTCTGGATTCTTTCCCTGAGGTATGTTTCATGGCAGTTTCTCTAAAGATGTCTCTGACTTTTATTTCGAAAGTCGTAGAACCCACGGGGATTTCTAAGGAGGTAACCATCTTAGCAAAGTCATTTGCGCCGCCTTTGTTGTTGTAAAACGGGTAATCCTCCGTTGCCGGTAATAAATTCTCTGGAAAATTAGGCTGCCTTTCTTTATGCTCGGGTTTTGGGTTCTTTGGCTCCAAGTCCGCATTGCTGTACATTCTGGAGCCGTTATAGTAAATCCCATCGGGTCTTCTTTCAAACTTACTAGGGTCTGCATGCGGAAACATCTTCCTAAATGCTCTCCAGTTTGCATAATCCCGGTTGTCGTGATGTGGCTGCTCCTCTATGTTATTCCCAAAAGCGTCGTACATTAGTATATAATGGATGTTATACCTTCAGCACCTCAGTTGTACCCAGATGTTCCCACCATAGGTCCTACAGAATTAAACGCCGAGAACTTTCGTTTAAACAAGGCGAACTTAATACTGGCTTACTTGGAAGGGCAAGCGAAACACTACGAAGAGGTCAGGAAAAAGTACGCCAGAGCCCGAAGCATACTACATAAAATCGCGATAACTTCCGGCTCCATGTCCGTGGCGTTAACAGGCACTGGCGTTGCTACTTCGCTTACTGGACCTGGAATAGTCATTGGCATTCCTTTGGCAAGCGTTGGAGCTGTCTGCGGCATTGTTTCCGCTGTTACGACAGGCATTATAAAGCAATTGTCCGGTAAGATATCCAAGCACGACACTCATATAGCCCTAGCAAGAGCAAAGGCTAACACCATTGCCGACTTAGTCTCCAAGGCTCTGCAGGACCGCCGCATAGACGACGCGGAGTTTTCTTTGATCCTCGCGGAGGAAAAGAAATACGGAGAATTAAAGTCAGGCAATAAAAAAACCATAGTGAAAGATCTTTCCGAGGAATCTCGCAAAAAGATCTACCAGGAGGCAAAAGAGGAGCTCCAAAGAAAACTCGCTCAGTAGACATCTGCTTTGAAAAGAACGTAGGGGGATTTCGACTGCACATTTCATCTTCTCGGAATCCATTCTAATAGGGGGTGGTTGGGGTCTATTTTGTAAAATATTTCGTAAATTACGTCGGGGTAATAAGGAATATCCTTATCCAGCCGACAGAATAACCACTCGGCCCTTTGCATATCTGGGACATGAGGAATACGCCTACCGGTAATTTCAGACAAAAGATAGGGAATAGCTTTGTAATATTTCCCTAGCTTTAATTTTTTCAATGTCTTTCGTAGACTTTGTGGGGTTGGCTCTTCTAAGTGGTCTATGATTTTCTGCATGTCTAAATATACCGGATGTAAACCTTGGATATGACTCATCCAATCTCGGAAGTATTTCAACCTCTTATATGGCGTTTTCGTACGACCTCCATTGGCGTAATACTGTTCTCTGGTAGCATTTGGTACGGCATTACGAATATTCTTACCACACTCGTAACACTGTGCTGACGTGTCCTCCTCTATCTGCATTTTTTTGCCACAACACCAAAAGAGTTCTGGCTTAAGCACGTTAACTTTAAGCCTTAAACAAATCACACAGAAGTCATTAACGAACTCCTTACATTCATGCATCGTATATCTAAAGAATATCTTTCCCTCCGTTTGCGACCCCAACAGAGCAGCAGTTAGGCACCTTTCGCGCTGCCGGCAGATCGCGCAAGACCCCCTGTTCCGCGGGTTACCGACCTCCAAAAGCCCACCCCCCCCCTGGTGTTTTTCGACTTGTGATTTTTGGCAATGCCGGCGCTTCGCGAGTCCGCCTAACTGCTGCTCAAGAATATATCCATTTTTTCAAAAAGATTCAGCAATAGCCAAGTCAAAAATGTACAACATTAAATTATGATGATAGGAATAATGTTATTTTGACAACTTACCATTTAATGAAATCTGTGACTTTATTGTTAGATTTCCAGCGGCACTTTTCGCCGTGCATGCGTAAACACCGCCGTCGTCAATTTGTGTTTTTAGTATAGTCAGTGTTGTACCCTTTACTGTAACTCGATTACCCCTTATGACCTCATCATTATGACTCCATAACGTAACCGGAACCGGAAGTCCAGTCACTTGACATACTATGTTTATGGTAGTGTTAACCAATGCATGTGCATTTGTTCCTATTCGGATTCTTATTGGTTTGACGCTGTTGGTAGTGTTGATGGATAACTTGGATGACTGGATAAAAGGACCGCGAAGAGCTGAAATAATAGTGGAATTCATATCTGTTACTTTATGCTTACTTTTTAAAATAATTAAAGGAGATTGGTGGACTCGTAGAGGTCAAATGATCTCCTATACTCCATGCTAGAACTGTCAACATGCAGTTAATGACTTGAAATAGAAGGAAGAGAGAAAGAAAATAAGAAAGGAAGAAATAAAAAAAGGGAGGAAAGGAGGGAGGGATGAAATACGCATGAAAATAAGGAAGAGTATTACATTCTATAGGAGCCATGGTACAGACGGAAGGAAGGAAGAAAGCAAGGAAGAAAGCAAGCAAGGGAGGAAGAGAGGGAGGGAGGGGAGAGGAAGCAAGCAAGGAAGCAAGAAAGGGAAGGAGGGAGGGGAGAGGAAGCAAGCAAGGAAGCAAGAAAGGGAAGGAGGGAGGGAGGAAGGAAGGAAGGAGGAAGGGAGGAAAGGAAGAAGGGAGGGAGGGAGAGAGGGAGGGAGGGAAGGAGGGAGGAAATAAGCATGAAAATAAGCAAGAGTATAACATTCTAAAGGAGCTATGCATAGTACCAACGCCTCCCAGTGACAGAAAAGAATCAAAAAAACTTTGTCTTACCAATAACATTCAGTAAACTTTCGCTGCGATCTGTTCCAATGATATTGGTAGCAGTACACTGTGCTTGTCCTGAGTCGCCTAGAACCACGCTCTTGATATCCAACACACCAATTGATTGATTGAAATAAATGCGTTCACTGTTAATCACAGGTCTTCTATTTATGCTCCAAGAATATACTGGTTTTGGGATTCCTGTGGCGGAGCATGATAATCTTATTCGTGAGCCCGCAAGCACCTTGAACGAAGTTCCAACATTAGCGGAATGCTTGGAGAGATCATCAACATCGCTGATCGCCTGAATAGAAGTCTTGATCTTGGGCTTCTGACCAGCTAAAACCAACAATAAATAAATAAATAATTAATTAATTAAAACCGTCAATCATCATTAATAACTGATTTTCGGATTACACTGTATGGGCAAACCACGATCAAACGTTTGCGCATGGGTGTCGCCTTTCAAAAACCACAAGACCTGTCTTTGGTAATGCACGTGCACTAATATTTTATGAGAAATAACGGCACAATATTTGACAGTAATATATGAACCAATCACAGTGCGCAAAATACAGGGAGCTAAATCAGCGAAATTATTTAATGGGAATGGGAGACGGGCCATACAAAATTTGCTTTTCTGTAGACTTGGACTTTCTCTATTTCACAGAGTTAATTGATTTTGGCTCCCTTTGGTAATGGCGTCGTACTGACTTTACCTATAACTGTGATAACAGACGTCTTTGAGTCTCTTCCAAAGTAGTTTCTGGCTTCACAAGTGATTGTCCCTGAGTCAGATCTCTTTATATTCCTTGCCATCAACACATTACCAGTGATACTCAAACCCCTTTGGTTTCTTTTCCAAGATAATGTAGGAGTTGGGATCCCTTTGGCGTCGCACATTATTGCTATACTATTCCCTTCAAGAACCTTCAGGTTGCTCCCTATGCGGATTCTGACAGATCCTCGTCTGAGGTATTCTACGTCACCAGGCGTGGTGGTGATGTTTGGACTCTGGGGAGCTGAAAAAACGACGAAGAATAAGAAAAGCTTGCAATATAGTTGGAAATGAAATATTAATGGATGAATGAATAAATAAATGGAATGAATGAGTATTAGTTTGATAAATAACTTTCAAATTTTTGGGATATATGAAAATATGAACAAACGATAAAGGAATGAGGGAGAAAAAGAGACAGACAAGGAGGACATGAAGGGGAGGAAAAGAGAGAGAAATAATAGAAAAATCAAAAACAGCCGTACTATTAGCCATTTCGAGGTTGAGGAAAAAACTGGGTCGAGTTGGCATTGCATTGCATTGTGGAGCTGTTTGAGGGGACGAAGTAGACGCCATCTTGGAAACATGTCCCTAAAATGGCCCCACGATCAACCTCAGAATAACCAATATCCTCTAACGTCATCTTACCCAGAAATGTAACATTTGAGCTTGCGTCTGCATTTCCACCAGGGTTAGAAGCCAAGCAAGCATACGTCCCTGTATCTGATACCTCAGGATTTGCCAAGATAATCATTGATCCGTTGATAAAGAAAGGAAACTGAGGTGCTAGTGAGATGTCGTTCTTATTCCATCGAATTCTAGGATCAGGGAAACCAGTAGAAAGGCATTGTATGGCGACTCTCGTTCCCTTGAATGTTGTTAAAGTGTCACCGATATTAATCTTTATTGGCTTTCTTGTGGGGTCTAGTTTAAAGTAGACCTTATTGGAAGCTGATATTTTGGGTGCCTTGGGACCTTGAAAAACATTTGCATACATTAGTTAAAGGATAGAGGAACCGGTTGATGGAGTGAAGGATATAAAAATGGATTTGAAGAGATGGATGGATGGATGGATGAAGGGATGGGTGGATAAAGGGTTGAAAAGATGGATGGATGGAGGGAGGGGTGGATGGGTGGAGGGCGGGATGGTTGGGTGGAGGGCTGGATGGAGTGATGGATGGATGGATGGATGGATGGATGGATGGATGGATGGATGGATGGATGGATGGATGGATGGATGGATGGATGGATGGATGGATGGATGGATGAAGTGATGGAAGGATGGATGGAGGAAGAGATGGAGGGGTGGATAGATGGATAGATTAAGAGAGGGATGGAAGGAGGGTTGCATGGAGGGGGAAGGAAGGGATAGACAGACAGATGAATGGTTTGGTAGGTGGTTAGGTTGGTGGTTCAAAAGAAAAGAGGGGGTGTAGAGATAAACAGATAGGTTAAATGTAGGATGGATGCACAGCATGGATTTGGATAGAAGGATGAGTAAATGGAAAAAGAACAATAACAAATCCAGCACAAATCACAACTTCTTACCAACTACAATAGCATAAGAGAAGGCATGATCTTCTCCAGCGATATTCTTAGACTCACAAGTGTATGCCCCAGTCTCTTCTTTCATCATCTCGATCACGGTCAACGCCCCAGTTTCAGGGTCAACAATCAACGTTTCTGACCTGACAACGGGTTTGTTATTAAAATACCAGGAAACCTTGGGTGTTGGTAACCCTGTGGTGGGACACTGAAGAACAAGGTTCTTTCCCTCAAGGATTGTTATATTGCTACCAATAATGACGCCAAAGGAAAGTTTGTTTTCTGAAGCGATGATGCTTTGGTTTGATGGGAAGATCTTTGGCTTTTCTGTTTTGGGTTGTGGATCTGCAAAAAAAAAAACAAGATTATCAAGAAACTTGATCCAAAGATAAGTACTAAGTTTATGGTATTTTCGTATGACTTTAAAAAGCGTGCGTAACGGCAGATCGTACCGTAATCGTGACGGTGTCGTGTTCAAGCACTATCATTGGATAACCAGTCCTATGGAGCATTGTGATTGGTTTCAAGAATATTATAAATTATTTTAAAAGCAGTGCGCCATGCCGTTTAATACATACGAAATTTACTCATGTCAAACGTCAAAGTTCACATGAGCTGAACCCGAAATCAAAGACGACGGCCTTTTATCCATTCTTTCCATTAGGTTAGGCTCAAGTGAAGTTTAAGATTTGTCCTGAGTCTCAGAACAGATAGAATGTTTTGAGTGATTTTACTTGAAAAAATAGTAAGTATGTGGTATGAGTACAGTGCGGCAACACGTTTGCCGTTTCGTTTCCACCCACCTTCACCACAGATATACCATCTAACAGTCAAATACCTTGTACAGTTATAACAGAGCTAGCACTGCGCGTTCCAGCCAGATTAGACGCAGTGCACTGATACGTCCCAGTGTCTGTTTTTCTTGCTTTACTGATGATAAACTGGGGTCCATTTTGTCGTAGGAGCACGCCGTTTCTTAGCCATGTGATCTTTGGCATCGGTAAGCCATTGGCCTGGCATTTTAAGGTGATATTGCTGTCTATAATGGCTATTATCTTCGTACCTATCGTCAGGGTTATGTTCTGCTTGGTGAGGTAATTAAGCTGGCCGGTGAAAGTGAAAATCGTGGGAATCTTTGGTTCTGGGAATAAACAAAGAGGATTACTAAAAAACTAAAATTATTAATAAAAGCTCTTGATTTGCTCATTTAATAACAATAGCCGCAGCTTCATAAGCAATAGCTATGTACCTATAGATAGCTTGGATTATAGCATAAAACGAGACGAGGACAACACTTCAGAACTATTTCAAAGAAATAGTGAAAGCATATGAAATCAAGTCCTACAAATTTTATCGAACCCTAAAACAACATCTGCGCTGATCAAAGTCAGGGCACAACTAACTCACAGATCGAATATTATTTTAGTCTTCCAAGTTTTACGAATGGGAGAAAAACCGAGGAAAAAACCCTCGAATATCATCAAGGGATGTGATGTTGAGATCAGGAATCGAGCTCGTCCTCGTGACCCCAGACCATTGATTTCAAATGAATTAGTACCGGTCTGTCCTGGTTATATAAAGTAAGAAAATATAGCTTAGCTTTAATTAGGTTTACCTGTGAACCTTATTTTTGAAACGGCATAGTCTCTTCCTAAGTAATTAGCAGCATTACACCTGTATTCCAGCGAATCTGCCACGATGGATGGGAATCGTTGAGTACCAATAACCAAAACATTTGATTTCGGTATCATATACTTTCCTCCAGACGAAAGTCTCCTGCGGCCCGCAGACCACGTGACGGAAGGTTCAGGTAAACCAGACACGGGACAGTTGATTGTGACTTCTGTACCGGTAAGAACCTCGGCGTTGTCTCCGATAGTGATGACGCGCGGGTCGCGGTTGTCGAGAGTTCTTGTCCAACCGATTGATCCTACTAGTTTGGTGGACTCGATGACGGGTTTAGATGGTGCTAAAAGGATGAAAAACAACAGTTATTAGGAAAGCTTCCGTAAACGATGTGTCTTGCTTGTCAGTCCTTTCGTCATGGGAACTTAGTTTCTTGATCGCTTGGATACTTGCCAATAAAAGTACAGTTAAGACTGAATGAAGTGATCAATAAGTTATACAAGATTGCGTACTATGACCGTGACTGCATGGATAAAAATTCGTATGAGCATCAATTTCGAGCGATGTCATTGTGTCGAGGAATGTAGGCAAATCCGTGTCGTAATCGTGTCGTGAAAGCATGTAGAAAAATTCTTTTCGTGTGTACATCTATTACGAGCGATGTGATTGGGTCAAGAAATGCAGTCAAATCCGTGCCGTGACCGTGTCGTGAAAGCAGAATCCCCTCCAAAACTATTCCTTACGTACCTTTTACAACAACGACCGACGACGCAGCAACAGACCCACCAGCGTTTGACGCAACACATTCATACTTCCCGCTAAAATCTGTGCTTAATCTAGTATCAATAGCGATGCCGTGATGTGTCAGGTTTTGGCGGAAAGGAGTGAAACCTCTACCAGGTCGAAGTGTGACAGTGTCTTTTGTCCATGCAATAGTCGGTGACGGGAACCCAACCACGTGACATAGCAGCCCGAGGATCGTGCCTTTAATGATCGTGATGGATTTTCCAATGCTGGCTGCAATTTTCTGATTTCTTTCGAAATTGGTGACGCTTCCTTCGGAGGACAATATTACGGGTTTCTCCAAGGCTGAAAGTCAATAAACGAGATCGAATGGTTAAAAGAACTAAATTAGCATCGACCTCACCAGGAACAAAATCATCGTAGCAAAAGACATCATCGTAAGCATCATCATCATCAACAGCATCTTATCAGTATCATCGATCGTCAACAAAGTCATCTCCATGATACAGATCATCAACTGCATCTTATCATATCATTGTCAACAAAGTCATCTCCATAATCGGATCATCAACAGCATCTTATCATATCATTGTCAACAAAGTCATCTCCATGATACAGATCATCTTCAGCATCTTATCATATCATTGTCAACAAAGTCATCTCCATGATACAGATCATCTTCAGCATCTTATCATATCATTGTCAACAAAGTCATCTCCATGATACAGATCATCTTCAGCATCTTATCATATCATTGTCAACAAAGTCATCTTCATGATACAGATCATCAACAGCATCTTATCACATCATTGTCAACAAAGTCATCTCCATGATACAGATCATCAACAGCATCTTATCACATCATTGTCAACAAAGTCATCTCCATGATACAGATCATCAACAGCATCTTATCATATCATTGTCAACAAAGTCATCTTCATGATACAGATCATCAACAGCATCTTATCATATCATTGTCAACAAAGTCATCTTCATGATACGGATCATCAACAGCATCTTATCATATCATTGTCAACAAAGTCATCTCCATGATACAGATCATCAACAGCATCTTATCATATCATTGTCAACAAAGTCATCTTCATGATACAGATCATCTTCAGCATCTTATCATATCATTGTCAACAAAGTCATCTCCATGATACAGATCATCAACAGCATCTTATCATATCATTGTCAACAAAGTCATCTTCATGATACAGATCAACGGAAAAAAGAAAAGGACTATATCATCGCCATCCCCACCATTATCATCATCGTCATCATCTTCACAGTCAGCATCGTTATCGTCATCTTCAACATTTCATCAACAGCGACAACAATAATAAATCAAGCCAGCCAATTTTTAAAAACCTTGTCCATCAGATCACAAGTGATACCGTTATAAGCCCCTCAGCCCACTATCATTTGATTCCATTGTTCTTTTATCGTTCTAAGAACGAAAAAAACTTTGAAGACGTATAAGCTATTGCAGCGGTATCTCTGTAGGAATATAAATGAGATCACTCCACCTCGACATCACTCTTCGAGATAACTACCGAAGTGTCAGCCAGCTGCTGAGATTTACTGTGGTTCTTCTACTCATACTCTGCGACCGTGCTTGGCAGGTTTTCTCGTTTCCCTCCCACTCCTCCCTTTTATTTCTAGTGCAGTTTTCACTCTCTAGCTGCTACGCTCGACCGCCATATCTCCCATTCTCATTGTATGAGTAACAAAGATATCACTGACAAGATTATACTAAGGCTTATAACTAGGACTTTTACGACATCCATGTTCTAAATCACGATGAATATACGATTACCTATAACAAATAATGATGTTACTCTTCTATCAACTCCAGCAAGATTACTAGCTTCACAGGTATATTTCTTCGAGTCTCCAGGATCCAAATTAGGCAGCTTTAGTATTTCCCCAGATACTACAATCTCCTCGAATTTCCACTGAATCGTGGGCGTTGGCAGTCCTTTTGCCGTGCACCTTAATTGCAGACTGGCTCCCTCGATGCTTTTGATGGTGCTTCCAACTTCCGTTATAACAGGGACAGCTGCAAGGACCTCTTGGTCTTTGGGGTTTCCTTGTATTTGAGGCTTAATCGGAGCTAAAGATTAACAGTTACAATGTTATATATAAAGTAAATAGACTTCTTGTAATGATCGCAAACGTAACGCCATTAGATCTAGAATGAACAATGTTAGATGCAATAGTACAAGGAAATGGGCCTGGCAGTATGAAAAAACACCGTAATCTATTCCTTCGACTTTGCTCGTATCTAAAGAACATGTTTTTATCTGCTACTAAGCAGACAAAGTTATCATTTACCTCGGGCGCTGCAGAAATGCTTTGCTCTTGAGCAATTTACGGTATGATTGATAGAACTGCTTTTTTTATAAGGGGGAAACATACGGTACCGAATTACAGCACGTTAACGGTACGACATGCCATAACATTGAAATGGCTTCCCAGTGTCTTCTCGTCATTCAACCAATCACAACGCGAATTTGCTTTATCGATTGCCACATATACGAAAACCCCTCTACTTAGGAACTTACCCTTCAATTCGAGTAATACCCCGAGCCATCGGACACTCTTTGTCAGGAACATTATGTTTCTAGATTCGTGATCATTTCAACTTACCTAAGACAGTCACATCTGAATGTCGTTTATCACTTGCCACAATATTGGTAGCCGTGCATCTATACCGTCCAGTGTCAAGAGACTTGGTCTGATTGATGACTAGACTGTTGCCAATAAGCTGAAATCTTCCTAGGCTTTTGATTGGCTTGCCATTGAAATCCCACGAGAAAGAAGGAAGTGGCACACCACTTGAAGGGCATGAAATGGAAAGCAATGAGCCAGCGAGCATTCTGATAGACGAACCGACGGTTGCTTGGACGTTTGAGAGATCGTCAAGGGACTCTTGACTGGCGAAACCAAAATTTATCGAAGGACTTTGTGACGCTACGGAAATGACATACCGTTATGACATATAATAGTGTTAGTAACAGTGCAGAGATTTAAGACTATGTTTACCTATACGTATAGTGAATACCAACTACTTTGCGTGAGCTGGGTACTATATCTGGAGGGGAGGGTAGTGTCGCTTGCAGCAATTTTCCAGAGCACAATATAATGTGTTTAATTTCTCAGTAGAGTAAAGTTCTACTTTGCCCTCTAAAGCGAGCTGTACTGGGAATATAGATACGTGGATGCACCCTAGCTGGGGTGATAACAATCATCTTTGCCTTACGAGGTTAGCACTTAAAAGCCAATAGGTAACTGCGACCCTCATTATGCAGGCAGATTTTCCCAGCTATCAAACAACATAGCACCTCTTTTTTTGTACAACGATCGCATAAATCTAAGAAACTGCCAATATCCTTACCTATTACAGTAATAGTGGACGATACCCGATCAGCACCTCCAACATTGGTGGCTATACACTCATATTCTCCCGCTACTTGAGGTGATACCTGATGGATCTTCAAGACAGTGTCCTTATTGAATTTCCTAAACTGACCCTTAAAATCTTTCTCCTCAAACTGCTTTCCATTTCTGCGCCATTTAACGTAAGGGAAGGGCACCCCCCTGACGTTACAGAGGATGGTGACATCAGTGCCTGAGAGTGCGGTCAGGGAATCTCCAATCTTCATATTGACGGGTGCTACGCTCTTGGTTGTGTCAAGCTTGGCCTTGCCAATTTCAATTGAGACGCTTTTTTCATCTGTGGTGCAGATAAATAAAACCAAATTTGTTAAAGAACCCATATAGTTCAAAATATTGTATTGTTACTATGGGAACACCTTATACCTGACTTAGGACGCTTTTAAACTACACCTTGTGTCTACGATATGGTGCGTGCGCCGTTGCGAAAATAGAATTATAGAAGAAAATTTGAACAATACGGCGTATGCAAGTCATATTCTTTTGGTGCGCATGCAATTACCTAAAATCTTATCCATATATTTGGTTCTAAACATGAACTCGAAGTTGTATTCTACGGTCGACCTGTGAAGCGCACGATTTGCGTACGAGAATGCACTCCCAAATGAAGTTTGAGAACACTAAAGGTGTCCATAAAATCTAGCGTAAAAAGTGCCTACGAACCTATGATGCTAATAAATGAGGATTTACTGGCTTCGCCCAAAGGATTGACAGCCGTGCACACATACTGTCCAGTATCTGCCTTCTGTATCCCATTTATAATCAGATCGTGGTTGGCCTTGTCAATGAGTACTCGCTGCGATGACACCACGTCATTGTCATTAATAGTCCAAGTCACAGTTGGTCTAGGGAAACCAGTCACAGGACATCGAAGTCTGAAGATCATGCCTTCGATAATGCGAAGATCTTGGCCTATTGTGATACTTGCTTCTTCAATGTTCCCTTCTCCGACTACACGACCAGTTTTTGACTTGATTTGTGGCTTCAGCCCAGCTATTTAATAAAATGGGAAACACCATTAGCCATTGTAATAAGTGTAGTTCTAGTTCAGACGCCGGCCATTACTTTGACCGATGACTGAACTATCAGAAGGCAACAATCCCAAAGTATGGAACAGCAATTTGGTTGAGTATGGAAATCATTGCAGCAAAGACTGAATGAATTCTATTATTACCTATAACGTTAACTTTGGAGCTGTCAGTAGCTGATCCAACCGGGTTCATCGCTGTACAAGCGATATCTCCATTTTCATTTCTAGTAAGCTTCTTAATGACAAGGGTGTTTCCTTGGACCACATACTGACTAAAAAAACGAGTGACCGCTCTACGGTTGATCTGCCAAGAAATTACGGGCAAAGGCAAGCCTTTAGCAGGGCAGATGATCCTAAGCAGAGTTCCTGTAAGGGCGGTGGCCTGTTCTCCTATCGTTACGGTCAACTCTTGGTCCTTCTCCAGCGACGAACGAAATCCTGATTTACTTTGGATCGAAGGAGGCTGAGGAGCTGTTAAAAAAAGACCAAGAATGAAAAATCAATGTAAAATTATTATAGAATTAACGATAGCGTGTTAGAAACAATGTTGTCATGAGTTTAAGGACGAGATAAAAAAGCAGCTAGCATCTCGAGCCCCTAATGGCCCCTTGTTTGAGTTGTAGCCATATTTATGTGTCTTCTCGTTCGCAACCGTTAAACAAAAAAATGATAATCTAGGGTATGACACGTGGTCTGAAATAGTAAAACAGTACTCTTATAACCATTGCTTTGACTAATTCAATTCTATCGCAGATTTTTACACATACCTACTATTTTCACGTAAGAAGACTTGGTATCTTTTCCAGCAACATTCTTGGCCGAACAGCTATAAACACCAGTATCAGCAACCCCCATCTTGTTGACAATAATGGATGACTTATCACGTGATATCATAATACGTTTGACGCGTCCATCTATGGGCTTTCCTTTTGCCGTCCACGAGAGAAACGGGGCTGGTTTGGAGGTAACTGGACATTTTATCATAAGGGCTGCGCCTGATATGAGAGTCAGGTTCGTACCAATCACAATTAAGACCTTTCTGTCACTCATGGGTGCATCAATGACTTTGATTTGGGCATCTATCTTGGGTGGAGAGAGATCTGAAATAAAGTTATATAAATTAGTTACATTATCAAAATTATTACATTCGACGGGATTTGTGGACAAATGCACCCTGCACCTTGTCTTGAATGAGAGGCTAACAGAAATACAAAAAAATGCCACAAATTTCATCAAGAAAAACTGTGATATCTTTTGCATTTTTATTTTAGTCTTGCATCTATGATACTTTTGAGAAGGGTCCATTGCAAGTGTATGCGAAGCTAAGACAATCTAATTAGTCTAAGCATCTTATTAGATAGCTATCTTTGGGAAAGGAAGGAGGACGTGTTCCTAGCACCAGTGTCACCCTACCTTCGTGCAAACGGCCTGTGCTCAGATTAAAGAAGGCAATATTTAAAATACAGAACAATATAATAATAATAATAATAATAATAATAATAATAATAATAATAACAATTATGATCTTGTAAATATTTATTTCTTATTGTCAATTATTATCATTATTATTATTTAATTATAAAAATTATTATCATTATTATTAAAAGATTATTTTTTTCATAATAATAATAATAATAATAATGGTGATGATGATGATGATAATGAAGATGATGGTGGTGGTAGTGACGATGATGATGATGATGATGATGATGATGATGATGATGGTGATGATGGTGATGATGATGATGATGATGATGATGATGATGATAATACAGAGGCAGCCGGTTAACATTGACTTACCCAGTACACTGACGCTTGTAGTAGCGCTCGCACTACCACGGAAATTCCTTGCGTTGCAAGTGTATTTCAGAGAGTAAATCTTGTCTATCTTATCAATAACCAAATCATTCCCGATCATCTTGGCTTTACCAACAGATATCGGTCTGCCCTGACTAAGCCACCAAACACGTGGTGTCGGTTTTCCAACGACTGGACATTTTATTGTGAGCGATGAACCAGTGAAAAGAGTAACTCTGCCACCGACTGTTACCTCGACCTTCTCTTTATCAGGTCCGAACGAGAGGGAAGACTTATCACCAATAATAGTCGGTTTGTTGAGAACTGTAAAGATATTAGAACAGAAAACTAGTTATTATCAGAATTTCTTGTCGGCAGTATTTTGCGTTAAAAGCTACTCCCAAGTACCACCCGGTATAATGCCATCCGATATTTTATCAGTATCCGGTACCACAGTACTTCAGTACTTTACTTTGTATATTGCCATCCGGTATTTGCTTCTGAACATTATTTAAAACATTATTTATTGCTTATCTGAAATGCCACCCGGTATTTTACAACATACATGGTGTTTTCTTTCCGGTATTTAACCATCAATCATGTTATCACCGGCCTTGCAAACACCCCGAGAAGAGGCGTCAAAACAATTTCCCGTACCCCAACCCAACCTTCACCAGATCATGTTTATTATTTTTAACCCTGCATATCCGGTATTTATGCATCATTCCCTTGAAAATTCAATGGTATAAATATAAATGTGTCTTACCTAAAACCGTAAGAGCAAATGTAGCTCTTGCAGTTCCACCTTGACTCTTCGCCTCACAAACATACGTTCCTTCATTGAATCTACCAACCTCGCGAATCTTCAAATTACCATTGACAATACCGACATCATATTCGAAGTAGCTAGTGATCTCGAAGCCATCTCTTGACCATGTGATCGTTGAGGGAAACTTCCCCGTTGCTGTGCATGACACTATTATTTCAGAGCCCTTGACGGCCCAAACTTTAGTACCAACGAGAACAGAAAGGGACGTTTTCTTCCCGAGGATGTATTTTGGTTTTGTGCTTACTTTAATGATCGGAGGATCTGTAAAAACATTGAATACTTTAAAAAAACCTAGATTAATGATGATAAGCTAGAAAGGATCAACTATTCACAATCTACCTCTATTCATAATTTTAAGGCGTTACCCTGAAACCACCTCTGGGCTGATCTAAGTCAGGGCATGGCTAAATCACAGATCGAACCCTGAAACAACCTCTGGGCTGATCGAAAGATTCAATTGGAATTTAGCGTGCAGTTCTTGTGAAAGCAGGAAAGTCGGAGAACCCGAAAAAAATTAAATTCAGGGAAGAGACCTAACAAACTCTACTACTCCCATGTGGTGCATGAGGAATTGAACCAGGGACCCGGAGTTAAGAGGTCAGTCAACTTCCATTCATTACCATTCATTGACATAGATTTACCTAATTTCGTGCAGCTTACCTTTACCAACTTTTGTTCCTCCTCCGCCACCGCCCGAACCAGCAGCAGATGCGTCAGAAGCTAGGATTCAAAAAGGAAAAAAATTCGTACGTTTTGACTCATCTATAACTGAAGAAACAAGAAACGCGCGCGCGTGCTGTGTGTAGTTATAAAGCACGCGGGAATTGGCAGAACACGAGAGAAGTGTGAGAGTGCTCTGCCAATCTCCAAGTGCTTTATATCTGCACACAGCACAGCAAGCAAGTTTTTCATTTCTTTTATAAAATACAAAAATTTGATAACCGTTTTTCTTGGATAGAAATGACGCAGCTGAAAGGGCGCGCGCATGCTGTGCGCTCTCATAAAGCACGCGCTCCCAACCAATCAGGACGCGAGATTTAGAACAGTTATTTCATCAAAAGAAATAGAAAACGCGCGCGCGTGTCGTGGGCAATTATAAAGCAGGCAGGATTGGTAGAACATTTTAGTAGTGTTAGGAGGAGCATGATGCGTGATGCGTTCCGATTGAATAGACTGATAGGTCTTTTGTGCGAGCCCGCTAGTAGCGAAAAACAAATCGCCATCTGCCGAGGGATTCTTGACGACAATTTTGATGCGGTTATTGTCCCTGATCTAATGATTTTCATTATATTTTGCGTCAGCTTACCATCGTCGTCTTCTTCTTGGTCAAACGACTCTTCCCCTTGAATATCTAAAAAGAAAAAAAAACAAAGTCATAGTGGAAATGTCATCACAATATTTCTTAAAGGCGGGGACCGATACCCAGTAGACACTATTTACTTGCAAAGTAACTGTCATGCTTTTGGAAATTGTCAATTTCGTATAGGTTAAATTAGCGCGCGCGCAAACATTATTATTTGAAACAGTAATGATAAAAGGGTAAATTATACACCGTGAAAAGATGAAAAAACTTACTGACGTTTCGGACGCTAGTCCGTCGTCGGAGTAAAAGAGAAAGAGATGGTAAAATCCCCATTTTACTAGCTCACACTAGGTTTTAGCTAGTTATCTCATTATTATTTGAAGATATTTATAGAATATGAATTACCATGCCATCCTCCTGGCGATTCTTGCACTGTGGAAGCAAATGAAATACAGTTAAGAATAACAGATACGCCTTTACTGCGGTTTTCGATACTCTGCGAACGCGGTATTGCGGGTTGCACGCTGAATTCGATTTTTCGCAATCATCAATCAAAAATAATCATTCGGTACCAAGTCTTTTATATCTATAGCTGGCAACAGTGGCAAACCAGTTTCACAACAAGCAGTTAAAATGCCTCAGTTCGCAAAAGTGAACTCTACAAAAGTGAACCTCATACAACGCGAGACATATGGATAAAATCCATGAGTAAAATTCGTATGTCGAGGTACGAAAATACCACGCCGTGATTGGTCAATTCTGTGACAATGCCATGCGAGGTGGTTTTTCTCAGTGGCATAAAATCTACTCTATTTCTCTTATTACATGACTTACTGCACTCAGGTTTCTTGCATTTTACAGCTTTAGCAGGCACCATCCCGTCACAACTTGAATGAGGTAGTGTAATGACTGTACCATTGGCAAGGTTTTGTTTACAGACGACAGTTCGACTCTTTCTTCCTTCGCCGCAACTTGAGGAACACTTATAGTAATAAAAGGAAATGAAAAACAGTGAGTAAAGATATAAAGGATTTGAGGGGCAAGGAGTAGAGGAAGTGAGGGAGGGAGGGAGGGAGGGAGAGAGGGAGGGAAGGAGGGAAGGAGGGAAGGAGGGAAGGAGGGAAGGAGGGAAGGAGGGAAGGAGGGAAGGAGGGAAGGAGGGAAGGAGGGAAGGAGGGAAGGAGGGAAGGAGGGAAGGAGGGAAGGAGGGAAGGAGGGAAGGAGGGAAGGAGGGAAGGATAGTAGTACTCGAGTAGCATCAACTAGTCGTAGTATATACCTTTGACCATGATCCAACGTGGAATTCAGGTTTACAGTCAGCTAAACCGCATTTACGTTTCCATCGCGGAACTTTCATCCTCGCGCATTTCAGACTCGAGACTTTAACGTTGTGTCGGTTGATGCATTCTACATGTCGTTTTTTCATTCCTTCACCACAAGAGGTAGAACAGGGACTCCATTTCCCCGTGTGCCAGCTTGATAATAAAAAAATAGAGCAATAAAAATATGTCGACAAAATTATTTGCAAAGTAATGGAGCTGCTCTTTCTCTAAAATTTAGATCATCAAAACATTTCTCTCTTTCTCTCTCTCTCTTCATTTAAAATAGCACGTGGTCTCGATGAATCTTAAAGTCCATATTAACCCTACTTTCAGTATTGATTCTATATGAACTGAATAGTCGAATGGTACAATATTTCATAATGATAAAAATGAGGATGGTTTTTAAATACTGTTTGTGTAAACCAGTTAAAATTCGTATATTTAATGAAGCTTTCAATGATGTCACAGCCATTAACACATTGGAAGTATAAACCTTTATAACTTAAAATGCAACTCTCAAATGGAGAAATATTTCACCACTCGACTATTCACTTCATTTAGAATCAATACTAAAAGTACTGGGTCCGGTTGTACGAAGGGTGGATAGCGCTATCCGATGGATAAATCTTATCTAGTGGATAAATATATAGGTTAAGAGCATCGATTTATCCACTGGATAAGGGTTTATCAATTGGATAGCGCTATCCACCCTTCGTACAACCGGGATTTATATGAATTTTAAGGAGGGGGATATAGGACCAAGATGAAACCATTATTTACCTGTGGGCACATGGTCGCATGTTGCATACCCTAAGGTATCGACCAGGTGGGTTTAGATGTCGACAATGCGATGGTTTAACAGCTAGAGTACTTGTCTTGTTATAACATACGTAAATACCTATCTGAGTACCTACGAATATAAAGAAAATATATGTTTTACTTCAGGAAGAATTCTTTTTAATAAACTACCTCAAAGTGAGGGGTGCGTCACAACCACTACATGATGCATCATGGGATACATTGGGATACATCATAAATCCTGTGATGCATTGTTTACGCGTGGTGGAAGTAAGGGAAAAAAATCCATAAAAAGTGTTTTCACTCGACAATACAGCTGGACGAAATGCTTTACATTTTCAGATCACATGACATTCCATGGAACCCGAACAGTGAATGACCACATGTTGTATCCAGGTTAATGATTGTAATCAAGGATGTATATTTAACAAAGGAATGATACTCAAGAGAATAACACGTGGTCTGAAATAGGATAACTGAAGATCCAAGGTTAAAACTGACCTCCTCCACATGGCTTTGAACATTTACTAAACAGTTCTATTCTGAATCCAAAATTGCTTTTCTTCTCTTCTACCTAAAAATACAGAATAAGTGGTGATTATGGCATTGGGTTTTTTAATGTGTTTTTGTTTTTGTTGTTGTTGTTTGTTGGTGGGGGTTGCCATCGCTAGTTACTATTGATGTTGCTTTTAATAGTTGCGCAATTGCCTTTTTTCATTATTAACTAAGGATTTGTTGATTAATTGCGTCGATTATTTCGGTCAAGTCGTCACCCTTGTTCTTTATTTAGATTATCTACTGCGCAAATTCGAAAAATAATCTCAAAACATAATTTCTTATGCCCTTGTATTCCTAAATTAGAGGAAAATTGATACCAAAAACTTGGCCTCAAAATTTAATTTAAAATAAATACGATTCCCACATTCCTTTTGAAGATTACGACGATAACCTAATAAAAACCTATAATCCCCTGTCATCGTTTCCATTTTTAGTCTCCTTCAGTGGACCAGGAGTTAAGCTTTAGAGAGTGATCAATTCTTGCGCAAACGTAAGAAGTCAACAGTTTACTTTATTATGTGCGGCACGCGGCTGGTGAGAGAGAACATGATTAAATAATGATCGGTTGGCCTCACTAAGTAAGTACCGTGTGGTACATGAATCCTTAACAAAGATCAGGTCATTGGGTGGACAAGAGGAGCACATCAAACGTAGTTAAAAAGCTGATAGGCATTTAGGGTCGATTGCTGATGTTAATCTTTTGTCAAGTTGGTTTTCAATGTAAGGTCTTTCCACCCTTTTTTTTTTTCTCGGTCGCTTTTCTTTAATCTTCTCTAAGATTTAATTGCGCTTAAGCTGATTTGGTTAATGAGTATCACAGGCGTAACTCACACTAAGACAAAAACAAAATCTTACTTAGAAATTGAACATTGAATTATTTTTCTATGCTTGCGCTATTGATACTCTACTGTGCAATTATTGCGCATGCATCACAGAAAACCCTAACACTTGGCAATCCTGTTTCTTCTTACAATGACTCCATTTTGCGGCAAAAGAACTAATAAATTATTTTTGTACATATCTTTGAAAAAATACACCTTCCAGTAGAATAAAAAAAGACAACCAGCCCTTGTAGTCTGTTGCCTGAGGTGCTACAAACAGTCTTCACTCGTAGCTTCTTGTGACTAGTTTTTCTTATGAAAAATGTTGTTGTTCTTTTAGTGGGAAATCATTATTTTATTAAGTGTGCATTGCTATTTTGATTGACGTAAAAAAAATTGTTACGAATAATATTATCTCAGGGACTACCTGGTCGCTTCCTGGCGATAACCTAGTACTTGACCGTTATGCTATTTAGCAATGCTATATGTGCACTTACTTCAAGAAAATGTCTTGTGAATACTGAATACTATATAGCGAATAACATCTGAACCAAGTCAAACCAATAAACCCCTTGCATGTGACGTCAAAGGAGCTCAATTTGGAGGACAAAACAAAAGAATTTCAATATCCTGAGAATTGGAAATCTATTGTTATGTCCTCCAAATTGAGCTCCATGTGCTGAAAAGAATCTATACGAGTAAATTAATTTATATCTATTTGCTTAAATCATTGCGCAAAAATAGCTGTATTATCAATTCATCGATCGATATTTGTTTGCTCAGGCAATGAGTAAAGAATAGTAATTATGATATACGTAAAGAAGAGGTAATCATTACTGGAGTGATCAGAGAATTCTTGTCTGTAAGCAAGGGATTATCTGCTAAGAGGCTTTGGCTAATGACTATTACTGAGCTGAATTCTTGCTTTGCTACGAAACGATTGTCATATTGAATAGCGTAGTTGGATATACAACTTATATCGGTAGAAACGAACTCCTTTATCCGATCATCTGGCCTGGAAACACCAACTCACGCATACGATCATGTTGAAACCTGGAAATGTCACCTCACCTCTCGTATGCGACCATCTCTCGTATACGACCATATTAAAGAAATACTACCTCTCGTATACGACCATCTTCAAGAAATACTACCTCTCGTATACGACCATCTATCTAGAAGTGACTCTCCCATATGCGACCACTTACCACACAGTAGGGTAATAGCCGAAGCGAGCATGAAAAGTTATGACAGTTTTAAAATAATGAAAAAATATTCAAGTGGAATGACGTAAAGAAACATAGCTGTAGTAGCATAAAATACAAGCCTCCCTTTTCTAGGGATACACAAGCATGTTAATCAAGCCTTTTGTACTTTCCGCACAAACCACTATCGGAAAAAAATAAAACGCTATAAATTTTTTAGATAAATTTTGACCTAATGATAACACGTTATTGACCTTAAATTAAAGAAATATGTCTCCTAAAGTGGTTAGATTTCCATTAAACACTTGTTGCATGTCGAGCTATGTTACGTGTCAAGACTTGGGATGACTATCGTTTTGCGCTCACTCATAACTAAATCCAGCCCATAAAGCAGCGAGTTCCTGCATCTCTAGTTACAAGAAATACAACTAACTTATTCAGTGGTTTGTCTCGTACTTATGTCATACACGATGCCAATGATTTTACGCGAATAGCCTACAATCCGTATTTTGATCGTCCTTCCTCTACCTCCCCCCCACCTCCCCTCCCCCCCTTTCCCCTCAAAAATTACTACATCAGGCATGATTCGGCGACCTAACCAAACATTGCGCACGAGATCAGTACAGATCAATACGCCGTCTGCACAAAATCTGGTTTTAGAACATCATATCATTAATCGCGTCGAGTTCATTTGTCGTATTTTCGTGTTTTCCATTGCCTATTTAACACGTTTTACCAGGAAATCCTGAATTCCATGGTTAAAGTAACGCCATAAGTAAATCTATTGCCATTATGAACATGGATAAGGCGATAAGCCAAAAGTGTAAAAAACGCTTGAGGCGATGTGTAACCTTAAAACACAGGGTGTCTTGTTTTTACTAAACAATCGATAAAAATCACATCAGAATCTCATACATCTATGCCCTGGCCTCATAGACCACAAACTTAAACCATAAACCATTATAACCATATTCACTATAGATTCTCATTTTCCGAGGCTAGCATCAATAAAAACTTGATATTAGTTTTAGCTTTCCAACTTGAGCTTTGAGATTTTTCTCGACTAAACTAAGATATTATTTGGCTTATCTTTCCGTGAATTTATTCCGGATTATTCTCGTCTAGACCTTATTTTGCTTCCCGTCTTCAAGTGTCGATTTGGCCAACTTTTCGTCAAAGTCTTCATAAGGATCTTTCAATCATGAAATCAAAAGATATATCTTGAAAGAAACTAAAATCAATACGCGTGAGACATAATATAAACTAAACCTATTCCAAGAAAACATGAGTCTGAATAAATATTTGAAATACTTAGTCTTGGATTGGGTTCAGCTTAGACAAATTAAGAAAATCAAAAGGTATTGGATTGCTCTAACGTATGTCGACTAGACAAGGATGCCTGTTTAGTAATCGCAGCAAATGTACGATTTGTGACACGCACTGAGTGAACCTCGAGTGGGAACTTCGGATTCAAGAGGTTTAAAACGATTAGGAAATCGAATTAAAAGAGAAAACGGTCATTGTCACAAGAATTGAAATTATTGTCGGAAACAGCGCAGTATTTTTGGCGCGCTTTTTCCCTATCCTCTTTTCTATTCTCTATTGCACTTATGTTTCTGTAAACAGTGTAACGCGCGCTGTGATTTGGCGAAAAATCCATAACCGCGTCACACTTTTGTCCCTCTATTTCTTAACAGGAAACCTCGGTGCAATTTAATTTTGAATTAATTACCTAGATTGCGCGTTAACTTTTAACGCGCAACAGTAGTTAAATAATAGTCAGCGACACCGTACGAAATGGTCTTTGCAACTTATACAATGTAGTCCACTTATAATTTGATAATCAAGGGATATCATGTGATGTAAAGATACTTGTACGCGTGGTTTCCTCAGCAACCTGACTAGACTAAAGAGAGTTGCACTGAAAAAAGATTGCACTTGTCCGATATATATATCTAGGACGAACTAGAAAGAGTCCGGCAAACAGAAATGGTTCCTCTAGTTCGTGGTTCAGCGCTAACATAATAATGCGATTTTAATTTTCTCTTATCTCGTAATTAAGCATACTTTAAAGTAATTACTGTTGTATTATCTAGTTAAAGTAATAAGAACAATTTTCAAACTGAAATAAAAAAACACAAAACAAAACAGCAAAAACTATACAAACAAAAAAACGTATCTAAAAATAGCAGCGCATCTAAAATTGAATGATTTTCCACACGTCAAGAAAATAAGACTCTTGACTTATGCAGTCATAGGTCATTCCCTTCTAGACAATCCACAAGCATATTGATTCAAATTCGTTGATGACATTCAGAGTTAAATACCCTTACACCGCCATCATGTTCTAGAGCGACGCGCGCATTACGATTACCCCTTTTTTCTTCAAATATATTTTCTAAGATGCTTTGATTATTAGTCATGTTTGTGCGCAGATATATAGTGATGTTACTTCGAAGTCCAAAAAATTTTAATCTATAGAAAACATCTAAATACTTGTGTACTTGAGTGAACAAATTATCGCTGTGGAAAGATTGCAGACATGAAAAAAATGTCATACAGTCGGGGTCACATAAACTCTTTCCTGTCTTTTGGTCTAAAATTCTAATTGAATGTCAACAAAGGAATATCAATACCTTGGACCCGATGTTTACATTGTATTTAAGGTAACGCAAGTGGAATGTTTTGGCGCTCAGTTTGAGTCGCTAGAGAACTACTCACTTGAGTGTAGATATTTACATACCGCGCGCAATTTGCTTTATCATTGATTAATCACGAGGCGGTGAGATTCCGGAGTGACTACACTCCTACTTTTAAGAAGCCAAGGATAACTGGAAGGAAGAAGTTGACCTTTGCGGATGCTAGCGATCTAGTTGTGAACTTACGGATCACATAAACTGTGTAGTTGTTTCACAAACAGGCTTCAGCGAATGGTTCTAAGTTTCGAATTGCTGATCAAGTCTCAAAATCAATTAGAGCTTGGAGTATTTATCGAATAATCAACCATAAGTAAATATATATTTTTTACAATGTCAAACGAAGTCATGAATCGCAACATTTTAGCATAATCCACCCTTTCACTAATCAAAAATATATGTTCATTTTGTAACGATTGGTTCCTGAAGAGCTAGTTGAGGACTCTGTTTCTGATTTCTCGACTATCACACAGAGTATAGAGTAGATAACAAAGTGTAAACGCACTCACGCAAACGTTTAGTTGTAATATAGACGGATTATGGCGTGCTGCGTTTGATTTCATTCAAGTATTTTGATTAGGAAAATATCTACGACTGTAGTGAATAGTTACGACGCTGGAGAGCAATAAAACACTAGGATATGTTCCTTAAGAGAAAACTGATGAAGACCCCATATCCATGCGCGTTGGTTCAGAATGAGCCGATTTGATACATCGGATAAAATCTTTACACCCACGTGGTGAAAAAAAAATGTCTAGCTTACCTTCAACTGCGAGTCTGCATGAGTTTCCTCACAAATAACCACAGCTATGACGGCCAATAATATCCCCCTAGAAAAACATACAGGAAAGATACATTACCATGGTTGAGTAAGGAGAGAGCGGGCATCAGACGGAATGTAATTGAATAAAGTTCGCACAAGTTTACCATAATAAACACAGGCTGTTCCTCTTTGGAGCCAGCGTCGAGAAGAAATTATCCATTCTGGCAAAGCTGCGATCGAAGACAGTTTGAATACGTAGCGATAAATCCAAGTATTCGGTGTTCGATGTTCGATGTGCGCGTTTTAATCAAGGATAATCAAGAGTTACCATTTAGAGACACAGTTATGGATAAAGAAATCCTCAAACGAATCTTAACGCACAGCCATTCTCAATACAGCCCAACAATGTCCCAGTCATCTGATCGTGGTGCGGGAGAAACAGAGATTCTTGGCATTCAGAGAAAATGAACGAATATCATGTAGAAATGTCACACCTTTGGTGACCCCTGCTTTATTATGATGAAATTTGAGACGACTTCGTTCTAAGGGTCCAGCGCAGTTGAGAGCTCAAAGGATTGGTCGTCATCGTTTTGGATCCTATCCTAAGATTATAATACATGACAAAAAACATTTTGTAAAGTATATATTTGCCGAAAAGAAACAAAACAAAGAAAAAAATAAAATAAAATAAAATAATAAAAAATAAAGACGAAAAAAAAAAGGCAAATAACACTATCCTCGGATTCAATTTTGAAATTTTGATGCGCGCAATTTCACGGCATTGTTTTTGAAATACAAGAAATAAATAGCAGTTTTAGAATTAGTAATAGTTTTACAGTTTATCGAGATATCATTCATCGTTCAGACACTAACCAAACATATCAAGGATAACAAAGAATCTCATTAAAAAGATCGGAAACCGGAAGTCAATTGTGAATCTTTTAAGGCCCTGACCGGAAGTGCTAGCTTGCACCACCTTGAAATACCTCATTACCATAAACTAATTAAATGTAATATTTTTCTTTCAAGCGTTTTGACATGTCTAGGTTAATTAATTAACTAGTTAAAAGACAACTAAAGTAAGATCTCTAGTTTTCAACCTAAGGTGACGAGATGTAAGGTGCTATATGGTCGACTCAAATGTATTTTTCTTCAGTCTCTGAGTAGTGTACAAACGTTTCTGACCCCTCTCTCCCAGAGGTGGTAAGTTGGAGTAACGGCACATTCAACTGACTGTGAGCCAAAAGGTGTAGCCTCTGCGACAGTCTATTTTATTAACGAAAATCTCCTTTGAATTGACGCCATGATTGGAAGGCGTTCGGATAGAGGTCAGATAAAAAATGGTATTAGTCCATTTCGTATTGACTGACTTCAATATACATTAGTTTCCCTCCCTGTCCCCCAACGCTGCCACCACATCACAATCCGAAGATATCAGGCCGCCTTTATAGAAACTGTTAGACTGATCCCATAAGTCTGTCGGCACGATCGCTCTCTGTCGATATTTTTTGCGACCACCAGGAACAAAGGAGCGAAAACTACGACTTATGGAATCAGTCTAAGAAACTGCGTATAGAAAAATGAAATGGGATATATAATACTTGAAGCAAATGATATAAAAGGGTTTTTCAAAACGTTTCGAATCCGAGTAAATAAGAAAGAGTGCAAAACTGAGCTGAATGCATGACTTTTTCGACGCGCGCATTACGATACATTGGATTTTTAAACCCTGCATGTCTTGACTGCGCCCTAACAAATCTCTGAAATAGTATGGAGAGTTCTAGACACATTGCTGATATACTTCGTATTCAGGGTCATAACTAAGTTAGATACTTGACATTTGTTAGAGTGCATACAATATATCCGTGAAAAACTAACAAAATTGCACAAAAAAGTGCAAAGTTTTGTAGATCTACTGAACTTACTAATTTGCGTAAAACTGCGCAATTTCTTACAAAAAATTCACGGGTTTATAGTATGCACTCTAGCAAAAGAATTATCACAATGCTAAGTAAATATCTTTCTCCGCATGGTATCTACCCTGGGTTTCAGAGCTATTTATTCTCGCTCAAGCGTTTGCATTACAAAAGACTACAGACGCTTGAAATATTTCGTTGGTAGATGTCTGTTACAAAAAATTAATCTAGAAATCTCTTATCTGAGGGTTAACGATGGGTAAGTGTCAACGGAGATAGACGATTGATTATTGTAAAACACATGGTGACCATAAATGGGCTTAGACTAGTGAATAGAGAAACGGAGAATAGGAGACTGAAGATAAGGATGAAAGTAGAGTCAATCTAGGACAGGGCGTGACGCGACCAAAAAATGTGCGAGGTTAGACAAATGGATAGAAAAAACGGAGATAGAAGATAAGAATGAAAGTGGGTCAATCTAGGACTAGCGTGACGCTACTGAGAAATATGCGAGGTTAAACAAATGAATAGAGAATTGGAGAATAGGAGAATGAAGATAAAGATGAAAGTAGAGTCAATCTAGGACAAGCGTGACGCAACCAAAAAAAGGGAGAGGTTAGACAAATGAATAGAAAAAAAAGGAGATGGAAGATAAGAATGAAAGTTGGGTCAATCTAGGACTAAAGTGACGCGCCCAACAAATAAAGTGCGTGCCAGCAATAGTTTGATATGACTATAGGAGTATTGCAAGGCAGACCAAGCTTATAACCCTTGCAAACATGCGCAAGAACCAAAAAGAGACAGATGCCAAGGGTTATAGGAAAGTACTTATAAAGAAATCAATATAAACTTTTACAGAACACCTAGGAATCAAAAAATGCCATCAGATATGATGGCTGTACTATCTAAATTAGAAAAATCTGCTTTTGTTAGATGTTATTTATATAGAGAATTAATTTCAAATGCAAGGAGGTCAAAAGTGGGCGTAGTCTGACGTAGAAGGGCAGGGCGCGTCTAGACAAATGGAGTTTATCCAACTATTCTATAATCTTGACGATGAACTATGGAACACACCATTAGATGTTTGAGACTACTTTAGAAGGTGAAGTGGATGCCGCTAGTTATGTTGAATGTCCCTAAAGGGATTAGTCCAGTTAGAGACTAATGAATTCCTGATATTCTTAATTAAACCGTTAGATTAAGGTGGCATCATGGAGATTTTTAGTAGCTTGTATTTCACTAATGAAGTGAAATGTCAGAGGTTGATAAATTATGAAGACGAGTGGAAAATGTGCCAGCATGTATTTGGTTGGCAATCAATCAATATTACAAACGCATACTTATTGGAAAATCAACCAATAACAAAAGTGAATTATAACATAGCCATGATATAACGCACGCTCTGATTGGTTAAATAGCGTGCGCGATCGTGCATCCAGAAATGTATGGTGCACGCCGACGTGATCGAGTAAAGCACGCTATGTAATGAAGATTTCGTTAGAACAAAATTTGAATGTTTTTTGACAGATTAACCTACATTTTTTTACGCTTTTGCTATGTTATAAAAGCAAAGGACAATGCTTAGTTGTGTGTATATCCAGTTCTGGATGCACTTGAGAGGTTGCTTAAGCACTCAAGCTAGAATTTCACTCGGCTACGCTTTGTGCGACCCTAACGCTTCTTTCGTGCTTAGCAACCCCCCGCGTGCATCCAGAACTGGATATACGCACGCTAAGCATGGACTATTCCTTAAAATCCTGCTCAAGCTAATAAACTCATCACAAGAGGAATCCTAGTTGAAAGGGTCATTGCAGTACAAATTAGACGCATCTTGGAAATATGTACAATACGATACAATACAATACGATAATAAACTTTATTTAAAGAGGGTAACGTATTAACCCAGAGAGTTATCTAACTTACGGCCCTCACAATCTAACTTACGGCCTGTCCCCTAAAACAGTCCCACAATGCACTACAATGCCAATTCGATCCAGTTTTTTCCTCGACCCCGGAATGGCTAATATTGAACTCCTCGAACCATCTGGAATTTGGTTGAAACAATAAAGTGGATAAAGATAAATCTTATAATACGCCTCAAGTGCCTCTAGTGGTTTTCAAAAACCCGTGAAACAGAGTGTAATAACTAAGGTGTAATAAATTGTAATGCACCGAAAACACAAAAGAAAATCAAAAGAAAATGCGGACAATAAAGTGTATTAAAGTGTAATACGCTAAAGTGTATTTCACTGGTTTTTGAAAACCACTCTAAAAGTGAATTGCGGCAAATTAAAGCTAATTTGATTTTACATGTAACCTTGCCGATGTTTATCTCAGAATGAGCGTTCTTCAAAGGTGAAACGAATTCTCATCTTCAGGATTGATAGAATTAGCAAATCCACTACTACTTAGTATTGTTCTAGAATTACACAATCGTGAGTCAAGTAGGCTTTGAAAAAAGATAAAAAGTTCAACGGCTGTTACGAGTGTTTGATCAGGGCATCCAAACACCGAGAAGATATATATATTGAACGACAACCATCATTTCCTGTGAACAAAGTACTAATAGGACGTTTGCATGGCGTCATTGACTTCTTACAAATTTAAATAAGAAAGAAAATTCGCGAAGCATTATGGTAGTGGGAATCAAATGACGCCATCATGCAAACTATTACTTTGTTCACAGGAAATGATGGCTGTCGTTCAATATATATATCTTCTCGGTGTTTGGATGTCCTGATCAAACACTCGCACTCGTTTTTGATCTATTACATGCAAACGCCCTATTGATTAGAAAATGCGCAATTTATGTAGGGAAAACAATAATGAAGTAGGGCTTCAAAGATTTAAACTTTATTATATAAAAACATCTTTGATATGAGTGAGATTATAATATATATTATTCATGTGCTCATAACGTGTATTGTGTATGTATCGTGTATGTATATCAAAAAAATACATCATCCATCCAAAGCAATAGTGATCTATTTTGTTAAATAATGTTATTCAACGTCTTCCCCGAGTTCCTAGGAACCAGAACGACCGGAGATTTAGGGAGTGGTCAGATACTGGGAAACAAGGCGTCAAAGGGGGAAGGTTCAATGCCAATTCGCGTTCTATGCACCAAAACAAACCAAATACCACGGGTGTCCAGGAAGATGAAGACACAGTCGTTAGTCCACTACAAAACAACCATGACTGTTAAGGGAGATAACGACACCGGAGTTTGTTGAATGTGAAGGTAATCTCTTCAGTCTCTGGAAAATATTTAGGGAGTATCCTGAAGAATGTTAGTATGCTTTTTCTAATAGTTGAATGGGGTTTCGTGGTTACTGGTCGACAACCACAGTACAACGGCTGTTCAGGAATGGATGAGAGCAGAGGAGTTGTTGAATATGAAGGTGGTTTTAATCTCTTTTAAGGAAAGTATTTAGAAAGGATCTTGAAGAATGGTAGCTGCTTTTCCTAATAGCTAAAAATCGGTGCCTGTCAACCACGTTTGTCTTATATCTGTGTTGTTTCCCCATACTCGTCTATCCAAACCAAGGTTACATCCACCACAAGTTGTCACTGTATGAAACGACGAACCAGTATTAATAGGCCCTTTGCAGCTCAGTAATCACGTGCTGATTAATTCACTGAGAGCAAATGAATGAACATCTTGATTCCTATGGGTGAAATATACTGGTGAGCAAACAAACTTTCTACAACCTGTTTCCAGAGATCGTAATAAAACAGAATTTCCGAACACACTGTTTACACATCGTTTCATTCAGTTCTTTACAAGTAGCTAAAAATAATCACCAATTTAAAATAAAATAAAAACATTTGCTCACCAATACAGACACGTGACCGTTAACCGCAAAGGGCCTATTAAGCTGATCTCCGGTTATTTGTTCTGTTTTATCTTTTCAAGTGACTGAACCATTTGTGAGTCCATATTGACCACATCATCGAAGGCTTCTTCAACAAGTTCGTTAAAAAGAGTCGGTAGTATTTTGTCCAGACGTTTTCGTTTTTGCTCGATTATTAACGTTTCGTTTACTATCTCTTTCATGTAGTTATGGGCGAATGCTTTCCTCGCGTCTGCCTCCTAGATCATTAGGAATTAATAATATAAAATGGGTTATACATTTGATGCAATTTCGTTACCTTTGGTACAGCATGCTTGGTAGGAAGGAATATTTATTTGCATGCTTTCAATACCTCTTTTTTCTTCGTGTAAATATCAGACGACCAGTACTGTAGTCCAGCTCTACCGACTGACTCAGCTGAAGACGTCCTTGGGAGGGAAAAGGGAAAAGGAGAATGAACAGTGGAATAAAAAGATGGAAAAATGGAAGTGAAAACAGATAATGCTTTTCCTTTGTATTGATGGGTTGCAAGCATTCCCAAGAGAGTCAAAAGACAAAAGCATGGCGGCCATTGTGGTGCCGTTAACGATGGTGGCACCAACATGGCCGCGATGACGTAACGTGCAATCGAAGAATAACTTTACGAGTTCGCATTTTCGTATCTATTCATTTGCGTATTGAGTTGTTACTCTAGTAAACGCCCGTGCCCTTGTCAAATCTCACTGAATTCCTATGTCTTGTCTAATTAAGCGCTAACTATCTCCTATTTCATCCTAATTATTTCACGGGTATATTATTTGCACTCTAGTCGGTTAAATATATAAATGCAAACAAGTTTTGAATTAAAGTTAAATTTAATGTCTTGGTTTTCAGAGCCAGCACTTTTTGCCATTAGTAAGCTATAACTTATAGCCAAGCTGTAGTTCATCCAATCAGGACGCAGCATTCAAGATAGACTACTAGTTGAATTTGACTAAATAAATATGTATACAGACTAATAGAATAAATAGAATTAAGAGAACTAAAAGAAAAATGAAATGGGAAAGTGAATATAATAAAATCAAACCATCAAACCTTTCATGTTTTCCCTCTGATTTCTTTGTCTTTTCGTCAGTATTTTTCCTTCTGTGAAAATATAAAGCAAAACTATAAAAGACCTCTTTAGCTTGGGCGTAATGATATCCTATTTCTAACCACGTGTCATTCTCATGAAAATAAGATTCTTTGCTTTGGTTGTACCCATATTCATGTGTCTTATCATGCGCAACCGTTAAACAAAGAAATAATACTCTAGGGAATGACACATGTCATGAAACATTACACCCTAAGAGGTTCATCAAAAATAAATAAAAAAGAGAAAGAAAGAAAGAAAGAAAGAAAGAAAGAAAGAAAGAAAGAAAGAAAGAAAGAAAGAAAGAAAGAACGTGGAAAGAATGTAACAGAAGTAGATATGTTTAGTGTACCTTGAATCCCCTAAAAGAGACAGAAGTCTTGATTGAGGTAATTGAGAAGTTGTAAGATGAGCAAGACTGCCAAATAGCTTCTCGGCTATTACGGTATCTTCCGCTGTTATCTGAAGATATGGAAAACAGATAAATGATATTTGCATCAAAAATGTCTAGCTATTTTCTTCGGCAAGGATAGAAAACTTCGATTTTCTCTTTCCTTTCGTTTTTCCTTTTAGCCTTTTCATTAGCTTTCATTTTCCCTTCTTAGTCCTTTTCCTCGTTCTCTTTCTCATCCTCTCCTCTCCTCTCCTCTCCTTTCCTCTCCTCTCCTCAACCCAATATTAGTCAAGGAAACAATACTCACTTCGATGTCATTGATCTTGCTAAGAGAGAAATGCGACAGCCTGAACAGAGTATAATGCTTCCATAACGTATATTTAGTGACTGGGTTCCCCTCGTTGTTAATGGTCAGAAAATCCAGTTTTCGTAGTGAACAAAGAGCGTTGATTTGTCGTAGGCTGTTGATTTGAGTCTCGGTGAATATTAAGCCCTTTAGAGAAATACACGAGTGTATTAATGCATATATTTAAAGAATTATGTAGATCATCCAAGGACTACAACTGAAATTCTAAAAGAAATTGTTGTTTAAAACTACCATGTCATCAATAATTGTATGATCCATGATTGTTATAGATCGTTTTCTCAAGGTTGCGTGCGCATCCAACTTAACGGGCCACAAAATTGATAAATGCAAATTCAGTAAAATTGAGAAGCCAGTTTTCTATTTGAAGAGGAGAATAATCAATTTTATGAATTCTTATCAAAAAAAAAAAAAAAAAAATCATCGAAATGTATGAAAAGTATCATTATAAGCTCCTGTTCTGTTATCGTAGCCCGTCAAGTTCCCTACATTTGCATGCGCACGCAACTTAAGAAAACGGTATATGGACCTTTATCACACGGCAGCCATGTTTATCCTCATGAGAATAAAATCCTTTGTTTCGCCCGCATAAATTTATTCTCAAACTCTTGTATGCGAGGCTACGCGCGGTAGAATCTATTGTTCCAACCAACAAGGCTGCCGCGTGAAAAAGGCCCATTGCTAAATCTAGAACTATGACACCAAAGCATTGCGCGCTTTGTAGATAAGGATTATTTTAAAACAATTGTCATCATGCTGGACTCGATAGAAGGGATTTCGACAGGTCCCATATTTACAGGTACCCAATAATTAAATCTGCAATAAAACAAGCTCCCTATTTTGGACCATTATTTTTGTTATTTACTTACCACAAGTGAAGGGAAGCGTGTGCTTATTTTACTGAAGTACGGTACAATTGTATCATAATTGATAAATTTGATTGACATGTTCAAGACAGAATTGACTGCTTGTGCGCCCCAGTTCCTGTCCAGTGCATCCAGTGATCCTGGACCGTACAGATATAATGTATCGCCGTCTAACTCAGCCAGGTGACATATACTAAGTGAGTCACCGTCTATCAACCTGTATGAAAAAAAAAAAAAGAATGGATAAAATGAAAGAATGAAAGGGATGAAAAAATTAATGAAAGAAAAATGACTGAACGAAACGAAGCCAAGGAAGAGAAACAGAAAGAAAACATACACGGATGGATGGATGTAAAAAGTAAGGAAAAAGGGAAAAAGAAGGGGAGAAAGGAGGGAAGGAAGGGAGGGAGGAAGGGAGGGAGCGAGGGAGGGAGGAAGGGAGGGAAGGAGGAAGGGAGGAAGGGAGGGAGGGAGGGAGGAAGGAGGAAGGAGGAAGGGAGGAAGGGAGGGAGAGAGGGTGGGAGGGAGGGAGGGAGGAACAGAGGGAAAAAAAGAAATATTCATAAAAGGAATAAGAGACGCTTGCCACCAGTCCAGTCGAAAATTATGGACCACAGTACATGATAGCTGTGCATGATAAAGTAATATGTTATGCGTCTAAGAAGAAACGGTACTTACTTGATAGCATCATTAGCATCATTTTGATAAGACGAAATATCCGACAGAGTTTTAGGATTACTGTTGGAACCAATCAAACAAAACTTTACTATTAATGATAATAGGTAATGACTAATCTGTCTCCCTACACTATCCCGCCCTACTCCTGCTACTTTCATATTGCCATACAGTCATAGTGGTTTGTTTATATGGTAACGTGTTGAGGTTTTTCATGTGACGTCGAGCTGTAGAGAAATTTGTTTGATTTGAAAAAGGAGTTCATATTCAAAGTTGTCATACCAAAATACGTAAAACTGAGAAATTTAGCGTGAAGATCGCACGCAAACTATTGAAGATATGATTTTTTTAAACACGAAATTTTACGAAGAAATATATATCTAATTGAGCTTATCTGCGCAGTATATCAAGCAACTTATGCAACTTCTAATTATTAATTTGCCGGCCAACAAGCATTACTTTGTAAAAGTTGTAAGGTTCAAAAATTCATGCAGTGTGTGTTGCACCTAAAGTCCTTGCTAACTTCTGTTCAATCTCCTTGCAGAAGTAATTGCTTACTATCAATCACGTGACTTTTGGAGTTGACTGGGGGGCAAACAAGCGGTTGACTGGGGGGCAACTAGCGGATACTAAGTCAAAACATATCAAAATAAGTCCTCAAACTATTGTATTTGACTATTTTCACGACATCAAACCAGAAAACAAGAGATCAAACAACCTCCAGGATTCTACAAGCCATCAGAAAAGAGCTATTACCGGAAGCGACATCTATTGATAGCAACCTATTGCTATTACCCATTCCGAGTTTGAGGGGGAAAACTGGGTCCAGTAGGTATTAAAGTGCATTTTGGGACAATCTTCACGAAACTTTCCAATTTTCCTAATATCTATATGAGCGATTTTACTGTAAACTCTTTTTTCTGATAAAGCAAAAAAAAAAAGCTCAATAGTGGATTAGGAAGTAAACCAATGGGTT
The DNA here is from genome assembly GCF_029948245.1 of Actinia tenebrosa. NCBI lineage: Eukaryota > Metazoa > Cnidaria > Anthozoa > Actiniaria > Actiniidae > Actinia > Actinia tenebrosa. Next base: position 24,700,653 of record NW_028292569.1, on the reverse strand, counting down.
GCAGTGAGATAGTGAGATATAGTCACTGTAAGTGAATTACTGAGCTTAATCAACCTACGTTTGTCTAGAGCTCTTTAGCTGTGCGACTTCCCATTGCCTCTGGGCGTTACTGATTGCAATACGACGCTTTTCCTAAAACATCGATTAATCAATCCAAAGAAAGTTATATTAATGATTACCTTAATATAGGCCTTTTCTGAGTTCCATAAACAAGATGTATTGATTCTGGTCTTGTTTGGGTATAAACAACACCATATAAGGCATGATTAACCTGGGAAAATGTTTGTACCCAAGCTAGACCACAATGCACCATGTTCGCTGTCTCGGAAAGGGTCTTAGCAACATCCTCAACTCACATGCGACACCAGAGTTAGCCAGCACCGTGGCTCAAAAAACAGGGGTTTGAAACCTGCATTTTCTCGGACACCTACTCAAAACCTAACGAGCTAATTCGCTCAGTGAGTTAGCCCAGAGGTCGTTTAAGAGTTTGGCAAAAGTCGAAGGTTTTTGAATTGGACACAACGCATCAACCAAACTTTATCCCATTGGCTATAGTAAAATAGACAACTGAGAGGCATGCAGAATTCAGAAGGCATGCAATATATGAATACCTTCATTTGCTACGCTAGGCGTCGTGCTTCTCCTATAACACTTCTCTTGTGTTGTGCAAACCCCTGCGTGTTTTATGACTGCACACATCACGCCCGCGCGTTTTCTATATCTTCTATTTCAATAAGCCTTTTCATAGTTTAAGAATCGATTCCACTGCACATGCGATTTTATCCCGAATTTTTCACCTTCTTTTGTTTAATTAAGAACAAAGAAGGTTTAGACAAAATAATATAGAAATTCGGGATAAAATCGCATGCGCAGTGGAATCGATTCTTAAACTATGAAAAGGCTTATAGACAACAGAGAGACATGCAGAATTCAGAAGGCATGCAAGTATATCTATACCTTGATCTGCTTACGCGACAGCAAGCAAGAAATGGAATTTAAGTTCTGTTTAGAATGACAGTGAAAGAGTTAGATTGAGAACTGAGTGAAGTGGAAGTATTGGTCAAATGAGGAAAACATGGAGCAGTTAAAAGAGTGAGAAGAGTATTATCAAAGAAGTGCACTGAAAAAATGAGAAATATGAAATATGAAAAATGGGAAATATGGAAACCAAGGTATGATATATACCTTTAGGATGGCGAGTTTATTGATTTCTCGCTTCTTTTCTTCTTCTTTCTTCGCCATAACTGTAGCTATTCTTCGCTCTTCCTCCTGAAACCAAGTAGATATACACGAATTTATACTTTACTATTTTGCAAAACATATATACAACACATAAAGGAAAGTCCAAAGCTTTCCACACAGAGAACTCCTTGTTACTGCTAGAAGGGGGAAAGGAGGACGAAACATTTGGGTAAGGCAGTTCTGGTTAAGCGAAATTCAATCAAGGCAAATCTCGTTCATTTATCTATCCCCCCCCCCCCCCCCCCCCCGTATATAATAAGTACACAATGGGTAGTTTGTAGTTTTATTCTAAGGAGTAAATAGGTAACCTTGACTCCAGAGGCCCAAGGCGCAAGGAAGCGAGATTTCACGCCAAAACAGTAAACGTCAGAGCGAGAAAAATAACCTCTGGACGCCAGAGTAGTAAATAGGGGAATATTTACCGTGATTCTCTTCACGTCTAGTTGTCTGATACACGTGACATGCTTAAGTATTGTTTGCTTGTAACTACTTTCACTGCAGAATGGATTGCCATCCAGAGAGAGCTCGATGATCGAGGGGGACTGCGATAGACATGAAATGTCTTCAAAACTGAAACCAATAAATAAACATCGTCACTAACAGTACTAATAGTAGCAGTGTTTGGTTACCATCCGCCTTCTAATTACCATCGTTATCATTGTCTTATGCACCACCATCAGCACTATTACCATCACCATCAAACAATGTTTTCCTCACCATCACCATTTCCAACGTAAACATGTGACATCATCGATCATCATTATCATTATTATCGTCACTACCACGATCACCACCAACATGCATCACCATCATCGTCGTCACTACCTCCATCACGCATCACCATCATCGTCGTCACTACCACCATCACCATCACCACCATCATGCATCACCATCATCGTCGTCACTACCTCCATCACGCATCACCATCATCGTCGTCACTACCACCATCCCCACCATCATGCATCACCATCACCATCATCGTCGTCACTTCCACCATCACCACCATCATGCATCACCATCACTGTCGTCACTACCACCATCACCACCATCATGCATCATGCATCACCATCATCGTCGTCACTACCACCATCCCCACCATCATGCATCACCATCACCATCATCGTCGTCACTACCACCATCACCACCATCATGCATCACCATCACCATCATCGTCGTCACTTACCATCCATCACCACCATCATGCATCACCATCACCATCATCGTCGTCACTACCACCATCACCACCATCATGCATCACCATCACCATCATCGTCGTCACTACCACCATTACCACCATCATGCATCACCATCACTATCATCATCGTCAATACCACCATCACCACCATCATGCATCACCATCTTTATCATCATCGTCAATACCTCCATCATCACCATCATGCATCACCATCTTTATCATCATCGTCAATACCTCCATCATCACCATCATGCATCACCATCTTTATCATCATCGTCAATACCTCCATCATCACCATCATGCATCACCATCTTTATCATCATCGTCAATACCTCCATCATCACCATCATGCATCACCATCTTTATCATCATCGTCAATACCTCCATCATCACCATCATGCATCATCATCACCATCATCGTCGTCACTACCACCATCACCATCATCGTTGTCACTACCACCACCATCATCATTATTAATCATCACCTCTAAACCCACCACCATCAACCACCATAGTTGAAAGAACGACGCCTACCTTGTTATACAGTTAAAACTTAGAAAAAGTCGTTGAAGATTTTCCAATCTATTTACTTCCTCCTGTAAAAAAATCTTAAATCAGAAACTCTCTTACTGTCTTGACGTCATACCACAGGACGCCCAAGGACGGCATCCTAGGCTTTTACTTACCACTTATGATACCAATAAATTCTACCATACTTGATTTTTCACAACGGGTATAAATATAAATCTGCGCGGACATCTTTTCTAGCTTGACTAAGTAATAGTTGGACTTATGATAAGATCCGACTGTTACTTAGCTAAACTAGAGTTTGGGTTTCCTGTGTCAGCACACTGTGCAAGGTCAGATCAATAACTAGGCAATCGAAGTTATGGAAGTATTAGACAAGAGAGATTTTATAAGAAAGGTCTGGAGAGATTAAAAGAAAAAAGAAAAAAAAAAGAAGGGTCTGGTATAAATTAAAGTACACCTTTTTCAACTTTCCCTAACGTCCTGCCCTTCTTGATCCTTCTCCTTGAAGTATTCATATACTAAAATACCCAAATTATTGTACCGCCCCCCACCTTCTAATGAACGTCCTATCACATCAACTGTCGTGAGTGCTAAGTATGTGTAGTATAACAACTAATTCAAAAAAAGTGATCAAACCCAAAGGAGATAGGTAAAAGGTCATTCCAAGATGGAAAGGAATTATGTGTATACGCCTAAACACTAATAATCCAGGTGTTTAAAATTGTTACGTCGACTACAAACAACACTGGGTATATGTCAACACTATCCTCCGTGTTCTTGAGGAGAATAATAAAAAAGACAAAACACGAGGCATGGCTGTTCATGACCCTCGAACAATCTCCTTTTGATTATCTGCTATTGCTTATCGCCTTTGGCTCGGACAACCTTTTTTAAATAGGTATATACGAACAGTGCCTTACCACAGTGCATATTTGATTTCTGCGCAGGTTAAGCTCTGCTAACGCCGTCATTCCACTGATATTCGACACATGTTGAATCTCATTCCCGGCGAGATTCAATACTCGGAGTTCACTCAAATGATTCAAATTCTCGATTTTACTAATCTATAAACAAATATAACAAAAACAGTGAATAAAAAAACAATTATGATAAATATGCAGAATTGTGTAGCGAAGTGCAAGTTTAACGCGCACTCTGATTGGCTAAAAATCTATGAACTATAAACGTTTGAACTGGATTTCATCTTATACAACTATTACTTACTCTATTTCCGTGTAGATCAAGAACGTCTAGCTTGGTCAAAGTTTCTAGATTATGAATCCTTCGTATTCTATTTTTGCCAAGCATCAGTACTCGTAAAGACTTCAAGCAACTCAGTCCTGCGATCTCTTCTATCTGATTATCGTAGATGTCCAAGAAGATCAGTCTTCTTAGGTTTGATAAATGTTGAATTTTTGTGATGAGATTGTGCTGAAAGTTTAGAAGTCGTAAATTCTCTTCTCCTTCTAGAAGTGGACAAACTGTTAGACGTCGTCTGGAAAAAGAAAACAGCAATTGCTTCAATCTTAGATGACTTCAACATCACCCGCGTCAATCTTAGAAGACTTCGACATCACCCCAATCAATCCCACAATCCTATGCGCCACGAGTTCGTCATGACTCTTCCTTTGACTTGTAATGACCTCGTGGTTCAAGGCAATCTGGACGACATTATAACGCTCTGTCGTCACGCGCGTCAAACCCATACTCCCATGCGCCACGAGGTCGTTACGACTTCTTTTTTAAACTTCGTAAACACTTGTCGTGTTATAACATACCTGTCTAAGTTAAGTCTATCAGGGTTAGCTTGTCTTTCATCAGGCAATCTATACACTACAGGAACACCAGGTGCTGATGGTGACTCGGCAAAGATCACACGGTCCCCTAAAAAAACGATAAACAATACAATAAAGCAATGCTATCAGTCAACAGATACACACTATTTGCATTGAATATATTCGGCTAAACATCTTATATAGCTGTGTAATTATGAGTTACGCAGTATTTCTCATAATTTGTGCGTTCTTTTAAACGGAAAGCTATTCGACTGTTACTAACATAGGAAGTTCTCATAATTTGTGCGTTCTTTTAGACGGAAAGCCATTCGACTGTTATTAACATTGTAAGTTCTCATATTTTTTGCGTTCTTTTAGACGGAAAGCCATTCGACTGTTATTAAGGATGGTGGGTACAGTTCGCGACCCATTTTTATTTGAATGAAACTGTGTCAGTTATTTAGAGTACCCAAGGGGCTATCTAAAAATGTGAAAAAATTGGGAGGTCCCCACGCATCCAAGCGAGATAATTGTCATTAAAGACCCGATGACGTGAGCGCATTTCGAAGCACTTCAAAAAATCACATATCCCTTGTATTTGGCTTAAGTACATCGAAATATTGTCTAAAATAATCTTAAACATGAATATTTTTCATATTGATAAAAAGATTTGAAGTTGCAAAGGTGAAAGTACATTTTTTTTCTGCTTTTGCACAAAAGTAGGTAAAATTTCAATTTTGGACAAAAACACAAAATCAAAAAAGAAACTACTCAGAATTATTTTTATTTTTGAAATAGTACATTCAAAATTATCTTAAGTGTTTACAAAACATACCAAGCAAATTAAAAACTGGGGTCGCCATGCGTTTTTGGAGTTATGATTTTTTGAATATCAGATTTCAAGCTTTTTTCCAGCGATGGTTACAAATTTCCTCCACCCCTCCCCTGAGAGACGTGGTTGAGCATTGCATTATGGGATGGTAAACATGGCGGACTACTGCAAGAACTACTGGAAGAAAACGGTCACTAAATTGTTCTAGAGAATGCAATAAGAAAACCTTGTAGGGATAACTGAGAATTGAATAAAGACTCAAGATTTTCATAGAAGAAACTAAGTGAGTTTTTCCCGAGCAAACGGAGTTCAAAACCTCGTATTCGCATTGAATGTAAAACAAACTACCAAGTCCAAACTTTTTTTCGTCGATCAATTTATGAAGTTTAAGTGCCTCTTTACATTCACTAAACCCTCTTTCTAACTACTCCATCAGGTAATCTAACTCAATAATTCTCCTTCCTTCAATTACTATTTTGTGTTTTTTCAGGTTTCTCCGCCGCTTGTGATCTTTTTCGTCTAATTTTTGTCTTCACCGGTACTCTATTTCTGACAAATCTACCATCTTGTCGTCGTTTTCTCCTTTTCACAACATTCATTTTCATTTTCATAGTACAATTAAACTATCCCATACAGACACCCATGAAAAAATTGCTATTTTTTTAAAGAAAAAAGATTACAACAATGATCACGCATTTATTTCGCTTTGTTGTTTATATTTTTGAAAACATTGGAGTTCCTGTGGATTACGTAATGTGCGCAGTAAAAGTGCGCGCTGACAACTGTACCCACCATCCTTAACATAGTAAGTTCTCATATTTTTTGCGTTCTTTTAGACGGAAAGCCATTCGACTGTTATTAACATAGTAAGTTCTCATATTTTTTGCGTTCTTTTAGACGGAAAGCCATTCGACTGTTATTAACATAGTAAGTTCTCATATTTTTTGCGTTCTTTTAGACGGAAAGCCATTCGACTGTTATTAACATAGTAAGTTCTCATATTTTTTGCGTTCTTTTAGACGGAAAGCCATTCGACTGTTACTAACATAGTAAGTTATCATATTTTGTGCGTTCTTTTAGACGGAAAGCCATTCGACTGTTACTAACATAGTAAGTTATCATATTTTTTGCGTTCTTTTAGACGGAAAGCCATTCGACTGTTACTAGCATTGTAAGTTCTCACATTTTTGTGCGTTCTTGTGCATGTCGGGTATGTTACTTTGCAGAACTGTATAATAATTACATGTATAGATCGCTTTCAACCTCTTCCATGAAAATAAAAGGACAAAAGTGGTGGACCCCATGTTGGCCGGCTGCGACATCGAAAGCACCCCAGGAATTCATTTTCAATCGGGCACATATGCATATTTGTTCTCTTAAATCATAATGAAAAAACTGGAAGAGTAAAAGAACGCATTTTGATAAAAATGGGAATAGGAGAATATGAATGATAATGAAAAAGGAAGGGAATAAATGAAAACTGAATGGTAAAAAGAATAGTAAGTGAAAATAAAAATATAAAAATAGGAATAAAATCTGAATATTTTCTTGAAAATTGTTAAAAATTAATAGCAAACCATCATTCTGTCTCTAATTTATCTAATAAATAATTTCTGTATCATTGAACTAAGATCTTTAGTTGTCAAGTCAGTTCAACAACCCACCTCTTCCAAGTATACTGAATGCAGTAGAACATGATGGGAAATAGAACGGATTCATGTCCGATTCGCGACGACCAGACAGAATTAGAAATACGAAGGTTTTCCAACATCTAATAATAGCAAGACCATTCCAAAAGAAACGCCTCGTAGAAAGATCAAAATTGTTTTTTTTCCTCCACAGCACAAGTTACAGATTTTGCGAGAAAAAGTTTAGTGCGAAAGACTCTGAAGTGGCATACTCTTAAGAGTGAATAATGATGATATTCAAGACGGATACGCAAACTGCTGCTTAGAAAGAATAATACAATAGCAAGATATGTATTATTTAAAGATACTTTACAATGGGAAGCGGTTGGAAGTCGGCATTGTTAGATATGCAGAAATGGTGTGAAGATATATGCCAGGAAAACGACTTAGAATTCTAATTAAAAAAGTAGAAAAAATTAGAAAAATTATAATAATAATAAAACAAAAATATAATAAAACAAAAAAATGAACAAAAAAGGAAAAGGTTCTGATAAAAGCTTAAAAATAACGTCAAAATACAGCCACTAAAACAATTCAAAATTGAAGCTTATTTTTAATTGTAGTTTTTGGAAACATAAAAAGATAAATTCTGCTAAGTGAGATAAGCACAGCTAGACACCCTATTAACAGATTCTACAAAAGACCTCCTTTAAGTAGGAAACTGAAGTACCATAGTTTTGTGACCACATGCTGTAAAAGTTTCAGAAATGTAATCTTCATACAAAAACGGTGACCAGTGTATCAGCGTTGTAGCCAATAGCAACGATCTCCGATAATTAATAAAATCGGGGGAACAGACGCGATGGCCTGGATGCATGAACCGGAGATTTCAAGATTATTTGAATAGCGTTGGAAATTGAGCGCCGAAATATGGAAAAATCATGATTATATGGTGACCGAAAGAGGCTTGGGGAGACATAAAAAAAGAATAAAAAGCAACGATCATCGAGACAACTCTATCGGCCAATGAAAAGCAAAGAAAACACTGAACAACTACTACAACGGCAACAGCAATAACAAAAGCAGCAGCGACGACAATAATATGATTTAGAGGTAAAAATTGCTGAAGAAAAAATTCGAGGTCTAATATAGATATACGTAATGTAAAAGCAAATATTCGAAACAAAATGAAATACAGAGTGTAAATTACTTGCTAAGTTGGTGATGAGTGGTTACTTCACTATGCACAGAAAGGTGTCAAAGACAATATTCAACCAGTGTTATTTTACAACAATTCATATTCACAAAAATAAGTAGGAAGACGTCGTTTTTCGCTCGATTTTTTGTGGTTTCTTTTTGGTCTTTTTGTTGTGGTCGTTGTTGTTGTTTTTATCAAGCAAGTTTTTTTTCCAAAGCAACGTTAACAAAAGCCTAACAAATGAGAGTATTCTTTCCTTCTTTCTTTAGTTAATTATTTTGGTTTCCGCGGTAATCCAGCTATTCTATCAAAGTAAAAACGTTGACGGAAGTATGTCATATTATACTCTAAGCTGGATTCAGTTAATACTCATAATGTCATAGCAACCGATGTTGCACTGATATCTTCATGTCAAATGCTATCCACATATTTAACTTTAGAGCGTATTTTTTAAGCATGAAAAAAGAATAGCGGAAAGACAAAAGGCTGAAATTGAAAACAAGAAAGGAAAAAAATGTTGTAGAATTTTGAAGAGAAATGAAAATGGAAGAAACAGTAAAAAAAATTCAGGATTTTACTAAATAGTAATATTTTCAAACCGTACATGGAAAATTTCAAAAACGAAAAATAAGGGGGGAAATAAAGCACGACATGTAATAAGAATTGTTGAAGAATAGTTACGATGAATACAACGGAAAGAAACACATTGACAAAAGAATTTTAAAGAAAAAATATGACTACTTTACCTAGAGTTTTACCAGGATAGACCATCTTGTAAGTCACTAAGTTAACATATCGGCCGTCCATTTCTTTTTACCTTACAATATTGGCATCGTGTAATAAGATTCTGATGCACTCAATCAAGATGAAAATGATCACCAAATACTACTATTTTTTTCCGAGCTGATAGACAGAACAAAGTCTTGAAATATCCAAATCATGGTCGTAAAATAAACATGCTTTCATGAGGTGAACATGGTATTGTTGTCAATAGAACAGCTATTAAAGTCAGTCTGTGATTATACAAATGTCAGTTGCTCACCAGGGTGAAGAATACTAAGTGCCTGCCTTTCAAAGTTAGGAATAGGAAGAGGATGAAAGAGCAGAATCTATCATGGTAATCCTATTATCAATACCATATGGTTGATATCCTAGTATTTTATATGAATTATTTATGTTCTAAGAGTAGAGTCTAATGTAGATTCTAAATTGTTTAGAATGAGAGGAATTAGATCAATTTAATTCTATCATCCTTCCATAATCCCATATGAGCAACTATCGTATTATTTTCAAATTCTCTTTCCTGTTCAAATTATTTTGGATCATTTCCATTAGCATTCTTTCGAGAGAAAACTATGACTTATGGAATCAGTCTAGCATAGTTTGGGATGATATAATCAATCTGCAATATATGGGACCATATGTCTGTCCAATTTAGAAGTAGTTGAATTTAAAAAATTCCTCTGACTGCAAAATTTGACTCAGTCAATTAACCTCTTCCAATTTTGTCAGTCCTCAGAATTTATTTCATCCAATTATTTCCAAATTGGACAGCATGTAGTCCTATTACATATACGAACTGCACAATGGATAAGGGAAAAGATTACATAAACAAATGCAGAATAAAATATAATTTATCTACAATTACCTTGATCTATAGATAATGCAAGGAAATAGAATTTTACAAAGGAATAGAATAGCTTGAGTTTTTGGTATTGAGAGTTTTGGCTATTAAAATATAATACTGTAGTGGTATGTAGTAAAAAATATAAATTATATAAATATATATACTGTAGTGGTGGTGGGGTTTTCTCCATTTATGCATATATAATCCCTTTTCTTTTGTTTTCTTCCTTGAAAAAGTGGATTGGATCTATTGATTCTTACTGATTAAAAGTTAAATTCAATATTTCTGACCATAAAAAATTCTTAATACTTTTCGACACAAATTTTTTTAACTTCCTTAAAAAGAACAATAAACTGCACAAAAAGTGCTAAGTATGAGTGAACAATCATTTATCTAGCCAATGAGAGCACTTGGACCCACTTGAACCCCCAAAAAATTTAAAAATTACCACAGATCAAGAGAGTACAACTATCGAGAGTATATGCAGTTTACAATTTACAGAGCCAAAAAGTAGATGTGCATTGACTGCTTTGTAGTTTCATTGAATATTCATACACCATCAAAAGACCCTTAATTCCCTTACAAATTGCAACCCAACTATATCTGGAATGTGTGGACCACAGATATTACCTGGTAAAAAGACTTGGCTTTTATCAGTAACTCTTGCTTGTGAGCCAGCACTCAAAGCATTTCTTAACTGATAAGAATTCCCTTCATCATCTGTTGGCACCAGACCCTGATTTGCTTGGCTATGAGAAGCAGCTAGTGAGGTAGAACTCTCATTTGCAACAGACACTGATGGCTGGAAGACTTGCCTTTGGATCTTGTTCAGTTCTCGAAATGACGGAGTGGCAAAATTTTGACGGGAATCTTGGGAAGTGTCCATGGTTGAATGGGAATACTCTATAAAAAAATAAAAAAAGGATTAAGAAATGATGGAAACAGATAAATGCAACGAATGGAATGAAAATGTTAAATACAAAGTTAATGGGTATTTTTTGAGCTGGACTAACAAGGTTCATTAGTGCAGCTAGACCACAATGCACTACGTTCACTATCTTAGAAAAGAACTATGTTGTGTTATTAATAATATATAAATATGAAATTCTTACAGTAAAAATTATACAACATATTGGGATATTGATGGCTATGTGCTGGAAATCAATTGGATAACAATATGATTTTTAGCACCCTCATTGGTTTATCTGGTGTCATTCACCTGAAACAACCTCTAGGCTGGCCTAAGTAAGCTATAACTCACAGATTAAATTATTAATAATTAATACCATCAATTTTGATCATAAGCCATGATATCGTAGCCATGATACAGTTTTGTCTATCTGATCACTAATTATGTACTCACGAAGAACAGATGAAGATCTCTCATTTCCCCGAAGCTTGTCATTTTCTAAAGGAGACTTAGTAAGGCTAAACCGTCCACTTCTACCAAGGCTTGCCTCTGCACTAGATCCTGGTCTGACTGACGATACTGTGTCATTGCCCTGTTTCCAATCTGAGAGCTAATGGAGCATGCATTTTTAGAAGAGGAAAAGATTGGAGGAATCTAGGGGAGGGTTGTTCAAATCTGCAAACACCCAAAAAGGGAGGTATTTTTATTCAATAAAAGTTTATGGAATATAGAACAATAAAAAGAGGCACTATATTGGTTCCTTTAAAGGCAGATTATAAATTTTAGTACATTAACATTTCTCAAGAAAATTAAAATGAATTCTGCGAAAACAACGTTATGAAATAAAGAAAAAACTAGCAATAAAAGCTTAAGCCTATTAAAATATTAAATAATTATACCACTTTTCTCTTTTGTAAAATACTATGCAAGGAAGTATCAAGTTTACGCATGTTTGAGTTTATAATAAACTATATTATAAAATCTTGTTCAAACACAAAACAAGGTTTATTAATAACATGATTATCAACATAACCAAGGTAGTTCTAGAAAGCAGATAAAACGTACCTTTAGATTTGAGGACGGCCTTTCGCTCACAGGAGAAGCTTGTGCTTGCAAGCTATAGTTCAGACTAAAATTAATACCCTGAAATACAGAAAATATAGAATAATAAGGCCTAATTTAATTCAAACAGCTGAAACAAAGCTAGTATTGTTTGATATTACGCAAAAACAAATATATACAAACTAAGTTAATTCAATCTGAACAACTCACGTCTCTCGCGACAACACGGCCGGTTTTTGCAGCTCTGCTTGGATGATGGTACATAACGCGAACAAAATATGTACTTCAAATGTTTCTTCGTTATATACTTGTGGATATTTAGCATTATTAAAGGTATATTCAAAGTTACTCAGAGTTTAATTTGTCCAATAATCAAACTTCCACCCTCTTCCTCTAGGCGCCATATTGAATTTACCGCTGGATTCGTTGCCTGGCAGCCACTTCGAGATCCCGTATGTGTTTTCCACAGGAATCCCAAAGAAGAAATGAAGAGCAACTTCTTTTACGACACTGTTCCGAAGTATATGCGGAAAAATAACGAAAGCTTAGAAAATTTCGGAATTTCATTGGCTGATTAATATGTAGCGGAAATTTTCAATTAGTCTGTCAACATCACAGTACGATTTCAAGCTTGACTCTGAATAATGAGCGAAAAAATGGACTTCTAAAATGACTTCTACCAAGGATTTGTATGAAAAAGGTTTTGTCAAGACATTAGAAAATGTAAATGAGGCAATAGCTGAATATGAAGAAGAAACAAACTGCAAATTCGTACAGGGCCGTAACTAGCCCCCTAGCACCCCCCCCCCCCCCCAAAAGCTTAAGGTCCGCTCAACCATCTCCTTTTTCTTTTTTTTTTTGGTTCTGCTTTCTTGAAAAAAAAAGATCAATGGTCCGATTTCATTCGACGTGCACCCTCCCTGTAAAAGTTCTGGTTACGGCCCTGCCGTAGTTCTCAAGTAAGATAAATTATTTGGATCCAACCTTGGAGGTAATGAGATTATTGTTGTTTATAGCTATTAATTGGTAGATCAAACTCACTTGACGCTTTATTGTTAATGATTTAAAGACCTTCGAGATCTGAAGATCCGCAAAGTATTTTTTACCAGCAAGCTAAAGAAGACTAAAACCTCGGTCAATATTTCTTGGGATGGAATTCTATTTATATTTGTTGGGGAAAAGCGGCTTGCCTGTCATCAGGGTAGAGACAAAAATAATGCAGCAAAATCTAAAGCCAAGGCCAATCAAGAACAGATAAATAAAAGATTAAAAAAAACAATTAAGCATTAAATACAAATAATATTTTATTTTAATTCAAAATCATTAAAATCAATTCACAGCTGTCAGATCATAACGTACAGAAAAAGCGAAACAAAACAAAAGAAACTAAAAAATGTAACTGCCCTGTCATTATTGTCGTCCAACAAGTCATTAAGTTTCCGCAATTCGAGGTAAAGAGATTGAATATTTGGCACACTGGACCCTTATGTTTCATGCCGATTCATGTGTTGTGGCATCTCACGATTTTTACAATAGCTATCTTGCGCCTTTGCCTTTCCTCCATTTGTTTGTTGGATAATGTACATATTATATCGTGGGGAGTTTTGTTTGCACTCACCTTTACCAATGTAGTTATAACTCCATTAAAATGTTTTGTTATTGACATTGTTATTTTTGCATTGAAAGCGGCTTTGGAGTTTTCCCCTCAGCCATTCACTCCAATAGGGTAATTATCTTGACACGAAGGCATGAAAACATAAATGCTACACTAATAGAGTGTATTAGTGGGGTGGGATAGATATTCTATGTATTTTTTTTAGTCTTAACAGACATGAAGATATTAGACATGAACGTTATATAACCCGAGGTGAGTCAGTCTTACCCCTTAACGTATCCTTCTCATATCAGCCATAATGTTTCATTAATCTTACAAAATAACTGCGTCAAAGTAAATTTTCTGGTTATGTTAGACTTTTCATTAAGATTTCAAGTCAAAATACTAAAGTAAGATTTTGGCATGTTCCGACAATCCACATAGAAAAAGTCCGATCCAAGAAAAGAATCCAGATCCTGATTTTCCACAATTTTGGATTTTGAAGCAAAAACTAACAAATTCTAAAAGAGCAAGTGAAATGGGGATCAATGGTGTTATTTGTTTTGTTTTGGTCGTAAAGGAAATGGTTTTAAGAGCATCAAAAGTATGGACCAGCAAGCCACGTGTACGCCTACACAGCAGACCCACCTCCCCAAGGTACTAGGTACTACGATTGGCCTTTGTGGGGCCAAACTTTGGACACGAGCTTATTGAAAGTGTCGCACCTTTCCCCGCAAAGGCAGATAACCAAACATATTAAAATTCAATGCGATGTATGCTTTAGCCGCGCTGTTACTTTGATACCACGCAGGAGTGATCTATGAAATGATAAGGATTATCCAAACACGGTTTCTATATATGGTATATGGATCAATCGTAACATGTTGTTACTTCTTATTTGCGGCGCGCTATTGTCGAATCACACGATATCCCGCCAACCCAGGCTATTGTCCTTGAACCTTTAAGAAAGCTAAACTGCACTTCTATATAACTAATGTAAATCCAGACTTACCTTCTATCCGTTGAGAAGTCGAGCCCGAAAAAATAATATGGCAGCCTGTTGTATCGGATAAAAAGGATGTCTACAGCTAGATTGGTCTGCACCTTTATTTTTATAACGCTCTCACAGGATCTACTCTTTTGCTTTATGTATCCTTTAAGTGGTAGGAATCGGAAAATAATCTTCAAAATGGCTTTAAATGTGAAGCATTCAAGGTACGATTAAAGACTACATCCCGGGCGATTAAGGACCAAATAAATGACAGTAAATGTATGTAATTAGAGGTGTCAGGTGAATGTGAGATGCACTCTTCGCCCGGGATGTGTTTTCCTCAATGACACCATACATTCCCTAGCTAATTCTAATATTCTTTATTCTAGCAGTTGGTTATATCATAACGCAATTGTACACGAAATCACATCAGACATTTTAAAAAATAATAAAAATTCAATTTCAAGGTGAGCTGAGGCGGCGTATGGAATTCGAACCTGATGGTGGTCTAGATGATTGAATTAGTCATACTTAAACACATAAATATTTATTATAGCTTAATTTATGCTATCGTAGAGTACGACTACTAGCCGACTGAATAAAATTTGCCTGACAACTATAGTCTCCCTAGTCTGTTTATGTGTTTAAATATGAGTAAAATATAAGACGACCCAATCACCTGGACTGCGAGTATCCCATGTAGCCAGCACGTTAGGTGATGGCTAGATAACATACTCGCAGTCCAGGTGATTGGGTGGTCTTACATTTTTCTCATATTTAAAACATAAATATTTATTATAGCTTAATTTAGACTATCGTAGGGTACGACTACTAGCCGACTGAATAAAATTTGCCTAAAAATTATACTCTCCCTAGTCCGTCTCAATTACCTGGACTGCGAGTATCCCATCTAGCCAGCACGTTTAATAGGTGATGGCATATTCGCAGTCCAGGTGATTGGCTGGTCTTATATTTTTCTCATATTTAAACACATAAATATTTATTATAGCTTAATTTATACTATCGTAGAGTACGACTACTAGCCGACTGAATAAAATTTGCCTCAAAATTATACTCTTCCTAGTCTGTCTCAATTACCTGGACTGCGAGTATCCCATCTAGCCAGCACGTTATGTGATGGCTAGATGGCATACTCGCAGTCCAGGTGATTGGGTGGTCTTATATTTTACTCATATTTATACATATAGATATTTTTTATAGCTTAATTTAGACTATCGTAGGGTACGACATCTAGCCGACTGAATATAATTCCATTATGAAAAAGGTCCTTTCGATGGATGTGAAATAGTCATTGCTTTAATGGAGTACGTTCATATCCAGTGAAAGGACCTTTGATACTGCTTATGAGCAGTTAAACCATATTTGTGCATTAAAGGTTTCTTTTTATCTATGTTATTTATCATCTGGTTTTGCGATTTACTTCCACCTCCATGTATTCCCATATATTCTCTCCTTAGGGTTCTATATTTTTATTTTTTCTGATTTTCGGCCCACTGGCTGCCAGAGGAAGCCCGCAAGAGAGATCCAACCCCACCCTCAAGACTCCTGTGTGCGTCATGCACGAATCCCAGGACGTCATTGGTCGGATATGCATATGGTTTTCCTCTTTAGTGAAGCTTTTATCGGTGGTATCAAAAGGTGACATAGACTGACATAGTATCCGTTTATTGTTGAAGGTAGCCTTTCACTATAAAACTGTGTCGTTACAACAACCGAGGGTCAGCAATCAGAAGACTTCACACTTACGAAGACAATTAAAGACACGATTCGGTAAGTTTTTTCACGAATTTCAGTAACTCATTCTATTGTTTTCGTCGAGTAGAGAATCGGATGTCCTTTGGTATTTTCTGTGCTGAAATACAACACTGAAATGTTTGTAGCAAACGCGTGAAAGAAATCAAAAACATCTCTGCCCGAAACTAACACTTTTAGATCTTTTACAAACATTTTCTTTCGTTTTGGACTTCCAATAAATGATTGTTTCAAAATTCTATAATTCCTAGCTCAACCTAAATCAAGGCTTTACTAAGAATTATGACACGATCGATTAGATAGTTTACAACAAGACCATTCATTTGTCAAAGAAGTTCAGTCGCATGTACCGGAATTAAAGTCTATAGTATTCTATCGAGAGCACTGGTGACGTCAATCCTTCCCGTGTGCAAAAGATGCCATTTGTATTCGGAGATAAGGCCGCCTTGGCGCATGAACACAGGCCATTTACTTCAGCTATGACCCTGGGATGTGATCTCCTTTTAATAACTATCGCGACAAGATCTTTCCTCTTAGCAGAATCTGCTTTCCTTTGGTATGAAAAATTGAAGGAACTCTCCCTTGTCACCTCCTGAAGAAGGGCGACAAAGAGGAGAGGAGAATCTGCTCGCGGGGAACAAAAAGATACAAATAGACCCCAAAGTATCAATCTGGGAAACCAACGTTAGCAATTAAAATTTTTATAATGGGTTTATATTTTTGCGAGGTAACTTTATATGACCCCTAGATAGTACTCAGCACAGGGACATATGTCAGTAATTTATTTTTCCGATTGTGAGGCGATTTGAACGTCCTATTTATGTCAGCTAGCCGAATTGCCGTCTGTATGTTGCGTCAGTGACTACCACTACCAAAACGCTTCGCGAATTTTCTTTCCTATTCAAATTTGTATTTCCTTAGGAGAATAGTACATTAAAACAATCCTGGTGCTAGTTAACTGAACAATTAAAGAAAGTGTGCAAGGTGGTTGTAGTTAACGGCGTCTTAATACAAATTTCTTTTTATCCTACAAGAAAGAACTTGACATTAAAAGTACTGTCTTTCGTGCATTATATGTTTGTCACCGTAGTGAAAATGATACCTCTAGTACCACGCGCGACCTTTACTTGACATAAAGTTAAATCTATTTACTTCGTAAATATTTCCTGTTCTAAACAAAAGCATGCGCCGCACGATTGATCTTCCGCAGATGAAGTTCGAACTCTTATTTTTGTTTTAAGTGTGAAAAATATACTTTCCTTGGTTTGGAGGCTGTAATACTTGGCAGATCTAAGATATTAGAACTCTTTAATCGAATGAAGTAATACTAAAAAGACGTTCAATCTAACTTGACATAAGAACTAAAAATTAAAACAAATCTTATCTTATTTGAATCAGTTACCCGAGTATAACCTGATTATTGTAGTCAGTATAAATGATATATTATTTTATGTAGAAAGAGATTAAGAGATAATTCATAATATAAATCACAGTAAAGACCTCAGTTTAGCTGTCTTTGTCTATACTAGATGTGCGAATAATTAACATAATTGTCATAGCATTATTGCCCGGGAGGGGGGGGGGGGGTACTCCCCTATATTTGCTATACGGGTATGTGCCGCCCTATAGGGTATGGTTTTTCGGCTTTTGGGTCTGGGGTAGGATATCATTTTTTGACATTTTGTCTGGGATAGGGTGTCATTTTAGTCTAGGATAGGGTTAACGATTTGCTCGTTTTTGTCTGGCTAATAGGCTACGCTTTCTGCCGACACAAAAACAATAAAAATATTAGTAAATATTGATTGCAATCGATTGTAAAACCGTATTTTCCGTCTTTTCGTCTGGGATAGGGTATACAATTCTTAGTTTTAGTCTAGGGTAGGGTATGTAAAATCAAAATTAAAAGTAAAAAAGCTGTAGAGATTTGCGACAACTTGAAGCAATTATTTGCTCATTAAATTTTCAGGAACAAACTCAGTATTGTTCTTTATGCTAGGAATATAAAAGCTTTTGAAGATATAACCCGGGGGGGGAGGGGGGGGAGAAAAGCACTTACTTTCTGTTTTCTCCTACTTACAGTTCTCTCTTCATTTCCTGTGTGCGCAGACCTCCGTACACAAAGCTTGATATTTTTAGTATTAATCTTGAAGGTACAATTTAACATGTGTCTCGTATATTTGCCGGGAGTCCCTCTTGATATCTGCTTGATAACCGCTAGTTTTCAAACCTAAAAAAAAAAACAACGCAAACATGAATGATCTGCAGTCGGTCAACGATCTTCAAACAATAAATGGCAGGCAGTTATATTTATGTTTTAAAATCCAGCCCAACCCAAACTATTCTATCATGATTATAAATAGCAAGCGATTTTTTTTTTCATGGATTGGGCTGTATATTTCCCAGAGAATCCGATTTTCGCCATGCAAGAGGCTCTGGGTACAAGAATGGTGTAAATCGGGTTTCAGAAAATGACATGAAGTTGATCGCCAATCGATATCAAACAAATCATTTTACAGTCGAACCTCTGTTAAGCGGCCATCTATTAAGCGGTCACCCCTATTAAGCGGTCACCTGATGTTTCCCCAGGGGTGACCGCTTAACAGAGGTTTGACTGTAGTTGGTTTCCCCCAGCCTATTCTTAAAACTGAAAGATTGGTTATATTGCTACGCCTACTTTAGCTTTACCAGGAAGAAGACATGAAGAAAGCATTTCTTCGGTTGTTCCTTGTTGTCATGGTGGTCTGCTTGAGCACTAGTGTTGGTAAGTGTCATTGTCTTTTCTTTTTAACTGAAAAAAGAGCATGTTAAGGTATGCGGTTATTCTTCAAAATTGATTGATACCCTGAATTGACACAGCCTCTGGGCTGTTGGAATTCAGGGCAAGGCTAACCGGCCCACAGATAAAATTCGAATTTGGCGTGTCAGGTTTTACGGAGAGAGGAAAACCGGAGAAAACTCTCGAATCAATGGAAATAGCTAACAAACTCTACTCACATGTTATGCCGACTCCTGGAACCGAACTCGAACCAGGCATTTATTTCTTTGTTTCTTAAGTTATCTTCAAAACGAAGCTTAATTGAAACGAAATATCATTACAATGTCATTTTTCAATTGTCTTCCACAGGTGCAGATGATGAGATCAGATGTTTAGATAATGAGTTCCAGTGTGCAAATGGTAAATGTATACCTATTTCTTGGTGGTGTGATGGTGATAACGACTGTACCGACTCAAGTGACGAAAGATCTTGCAGTTAGTATTGGGAAATTGGGTTGCGATAAATATTTTTGAAGAGACAAACCAATAGACATACAAACAAACCGGCAAACAAGGCGAAGTAAACTAAAAGCTTTGTAAATGAAACGGGCGTCGACTTTGACGATTTGTCGAAAAAATACTTGTAAATCTCGTAGGACCCGGAAAGGAATGCGCATTCACTGTACAAATGAATACACTACATTATTATTGAAACTTTATAGAGCTGTTAAGTGTGACGTAATTCGAACAAAAATCGACTTCCGGTTCCAAATTAATACTTACTTCTACAGACATTTTTGCTGTGTGTGTGTGTGTGTGTTTTTGTTTTTTTTGTTTTTTGTTTTTTGTTTTTTTAATGCAGGATTTTCTGTTTATGCATGTAATTATTAAAAGTAGAGAATAAATCCTGGGAATATTGGACCCGGAAATACGTCACAACTCAAAAGCCCTATTAGATTTGATTTTCGGACGAAAAGGAAAAAATGCTATCGAGTTTCGTCCGCTCGTCTATCAATTTTTGCAACGACCCATTTCTTTTCGTTTCTTAATGATTATTATTCCTCCATTCTCTTCAGATTCTAACGATTCCACCGTCCAACCAACAGGTAATCGTGTTAAGAGTGATAAGTGCATTTTGTGTGTTGATCAATGGTTCTATTAGCTTCAGAATATACATCTTACTATGCTTGTCCGAAATCAAGAATCATTATAGCTGCGCTCTAACACATGTGGATTGACATACCGTTGCGTGACCGTATACACGCCTCAGTAGCCCGTGCTGATAATACGTATCAAATCTGACGAGAAGTAACAATAATATCCCATGGACAAACTCAATGATTTATTTTGCAGTGGGGTATCGCAATCTCGAACCATGAATAGTTTTTAACTTGAGCCCACGTCATGTGGACTGTAGCCCATCTCCAGTGGACTGTAGCTCCATCTCCAGTGGACTGTAGCCCACCTCCAGTGGACTGTAGCTCCACCTCCAGTGGATTGTAGCTCCACCTCCAGTGGACTGTAGCCCACCTCACGTGGACTATAGCCCACCTCACGTGGACTATAGCCCACCTCTAGTGGGCTGTAGCTCCACCTCTAATGGGCTGTAGCTCCACCTCCATGGACTTTAGCCCACTTCCAATGGACTGTAGCTCCACCTTCAGTGGACTGTAGCTTCATTACAATTGTACCCGGAAATCTCGAGCCCCCGTTATTTTGAACCTTTCCCCATGAGTTCTGAAGTAACGATACTCTACTGTATATCATTATCGCTACCTCTTATTTGGGCTGTAAACAATTATTCCATCTAAGTAAGTATTAAGGTGTTTTTGTTGCTTGGAAAGTTATTAAGATTTTCCATGGGTTATGGTCAACAGATGCAGCAGTCAATTGTTTAGATAATGAGTTTCCATGCACAGACGGTAAATGTATCCATAGATCCTGGTGGTGTGATGGTGATGAAGACTGTGCCGACGCTAGTGACGAGAAATTCTGCAGTTAGTATTGGCTGGTCTTTGTGATAGTCCGATTTCATTGCAGTTCACTGGCAGGGATGCTCCTAACTCTCGATTATAAGTGTCAGCAGTGCATAGATCCATTCTATGCATGCCATGACCTACCATGCCATCCATTCATTCATCCATAGTTTCCTTCTCGCCTTTCATCCATCTATCCATTCGTCTCCACCTTTCATTCGCCCATCCATCCGTTTTTCTTCGTAAGAAGAAGCGTAAGCTTCCATTGTTAATATCACCAAACATTGCCCCATGCTATTGTCATTTGTCTCTCTTTTATGAATGCTTACAATCCAACAACTTATGTGTTTTAATTTTTCCAGATTCAAACAACCTCACTCAAACTACAGGTAAAGAGAAATTAATGAACACATACGTATATAACACATGTAGCACTGTAAATACCACATACTTTTGCTCCTGAGTCCGTCACGATAAGTTATCGGGCTTAAGTGTTTTCTATCATTTACGTGATTAGTTACCACAACCGCTCTACCCACCACAATGACTACGACCATGGTTACGACCTTAAAGACACAAGGTAAGAAACTCAAACAAAGTATCTTATTTCCAAAAGAATGACATAAATGTGATCTTGAATGAGAAGACATTACGCACAAGATAAAAACTGCTTGGCTAACACATTAAAGGGAAGTAATAATACTCAAGGGAATATTTTTTGGACTGAAATGGGAAAACGATGCGTCTAAGGTGACAAGGTCTATTTTGTTTGTAGCCTCACTGATTATATATCACCATTATGCGTTTTAGGTCCGACAGTCGATCCTTCGTGCCAGAGAATTACCAGCCCAATACGCAACGTTTGCAGTCGGTTGGGTTACACGTACACAAGACTACCGAATAGATTTGGGCACACCAATCAAGACCAGATTATTCGAGCTCTTGGCGGCTGGTCCGAAGCCATTCGTAAGCAGTGCTCTCATTTGTTGGAGGATTTTCTATGCAGAGTATATATACCACCATGTGATAGAGACGAAACACAGACTTGCAGGTAACACAATAATAGATGATCGTATAAAACTGGTAGCATGAATGGATGGATGCATGGATGCATGGATGCATGGATGCATGGATGCATGGACGCATGGATGCATGGATGCATGGATGCATGGATGCATGGATGCATGGATGCATGGATGCATGGATGCATGCATGCATGGATGCATGGATGCATGCATGGATTCATGGATGCATGGATGACAATACGAATTCAAAATAAAAAGACATAATTGAACTCAAAAAAGAAAATAACATTGCTATTTTTTTGTAGAGTAATATGCAATTCTGTCAAGAAATCCTGTCGACGAGTTTTGAGAAAATTGAAGATAAGATGGCCCTCTCCTCTGCATTGCAGCAAGTTTCCAAAGAAGAGATGTTCCAGATTATCAGCGGAGAAACCAAATACCCCACCACCGAAAGTAAAGAGACCCTCGATCCGCGCGAAGTCGACACGAGCCACTGAAGGTGTGTTATAAAATAAGGACAAAACTTTATCCTTCAAATTTCCCTCTTTTTTTTGCACGGGACTGGACAGCGCTGAACAACAAAAAAACAAACAAACAAAACACATCAATATTGAAAGAAAATATTAAGGAACCAAATCTGGAGTAAGATCTCTTGATAAGATATATTTTAAACCGTTTTCATGCGTTTCATATTATCTTCGGCTCAGTGATATATATATTTTGGAAAAATAAAACTAAAAAAAGGAAAAACGATCAATCGACGCTCCTAGGATTTGAACCAACGACCCACCAAAAATAAATAAATATTTGTTTTTAAATTAAACAAAAAACAAAAAATCGACTCCACTTTGCCATACCCCCGAGACATCCGCAGAGCTGAGGCGTCGTATGGACTTCGGACCTGACGGCGATTAAATCCTTCTGCCCTTGGGTGTACGAATTACGCAAGAAAATGTTCTAGCAGAAGCATCAGGGGAGAGACCAGCCTGCCCCCAGACCATATCGGCTAATCCCTTGCATCTCTGCCACGCACGGAATCGGTTGAAAAGTTTATGTTAAAAAGTCTAGTCTATCCGGCGCATTGTTTTCACGGCTATTGTTATGCTGATTCACTTCGAACCATGGTCCAGTGGAAAAAACTTGCGCTTCCATGATACTGAGTCAAGTCCGGTTGAGCGAAGTTAGTACATGGATGGGTGACCTAAACATTCTACCTACTTTTTATTTATTCCTTTTTTTCGATTTAAAAATATTTAAAACTCTGGTGTTTTTGCCAACCGTTCGTTATCATAAAACCTATTTCATTCTATTCAAATTATTTTCCCAGTCTCTAAGCGGCAGATAAGCACTTATCAGATATCGTACAAAATACCTTATATATATTTACTATATATATATATATTCTAGCGTCTATATTTTTGATATTTGTAACATTTGTTATGTATTTTATCAAATGAAATGATAAAGACATATTATTATTATTTATTATAAATATTTGAAGGCCCAGGGTAAGATTAGCTATTTGCTAAACCTGGTGTATTTTATAAGTACTTTTTAAACCTTCTTAATTAAAGTTATTATTACTAATGATGAAGGTCTTTATGATGTTTTGTACTCCAGGAATTCCAAAAGGACCGGGTTGCCAAAAGTTAACAATACAATTGTGTCAAGGACTTCAATACAACCACACACTGTACCCCAACATGTTGAAACATCGGACCCAAGCAGAAGCTTCTCAGGAGGTTTACCAGTTCTTTCCTCTCATACAGATCGGATGCCATAAAGATTTTCGCATGTTTTTGTGTTCTTTGTACGCACCGATATGTACTGTCATGGAAACGCCGATCCCTCCATGTCGCTCAATGTGCGAACAATCAAAAAAGGGATGTGAACCTTTGATGAACAGATATGGTTTTACTTGGCCAGAGAAGCTTAACTGTTCGAACTTTCCGGAATTTGGAAACGATGTACTGTGTATTGGAGTTTCAAGTAACAGTAAGACGGGTGAGTAATTATTTTCTATCAAAATAACTGAGTTTGTTAATGCAGTTATTCTAAAGAAAGGTTAATTATGAAGTTGCATTGTTCACTGACTGACTGACTGACTGACCACAGGTAGCCCAAGCTTTTTTTCTGTGGTGTCATGATATAAGGATATGTATGGGGATTCATCAAAAAAGTCGATAAAATCATTGAAACGTTAAATAAAGCCTCGAAATTTTAGCCGATCATTGATAAAGAACACTTCTTTCGCTCTGCGTGGTTACTTTTTGAATTTAGCCCGTTTTAAGATTTTTTTTGACTGACTGACTGACTGACTGACTGACTGACTGACTGACTGACATATTTGTTACCTAATCTTGATCATCTACTTCTTGCTTCTTTTCCTAGTTTCGACAGACATCGTTTCACCAACGACTAGACTAACAACACAGCCCACTAAGAAGGTTCCCAGTCCTCCTCCGCCAAGTAAGTGTTCATTTGGTTTTATGAATATATTCGTGTTTTTTTTAAGGACACGTTTGCGAAAAGACGACAGTACCAATGTATAAAGGGTCAGTCCCCTAACAGCGATGTTAGCCTTTCAGCATTGCTTTGTTACTTCTTAATTTGAGCAGAAAATGAATTGACTGAATTTGTGTCCATGAACATAACAGATGTTTTAACTTAGCCTCATTCGATATGATCTCTCGTTAAGCCCCGTTTACGCTAGCGAGTTTTGCGGCGATTTTTGCTGCGAAATTTTCGGCGATTCTGTCTATAATAAATAATGGTAAAGAATTTACTTGTAAAGTTTTATTCAGGATACCAAGGATGAGACAAAAGATTTTATATTTTCGACAATTGCCACAAAAATCGTAGCAAAAATCGCCGCAAAAATCGACAGTGTAAACGGGGCTTAAAGGTCATTTTCCTGTTTTTAACAGATATCGCTTCACCGAAAACACAACAACCAACCAAGGAGGTCCCCAGTCCTCCTCTGCCGAGTAAGTGTTTATTTGGTTTTATATTTGGTACTGTACTGACGCCTCTATTCGTAACTAGCAATACCTCCTAAATTTTTATATAATGATTACAACTTAACCAAAATTGCTGGCTTTCACGCTTACATATAAAATTACAACATACAAACATTGATGTGTGGTTTGGTGAATTGGCTAGGCCTTTTGGCGTTTAAAAATTTTAAAAATAAGAATAAAGATAAATGTAAGATCGAAAGAGCATGTTATATACTGGAACGACTCGTTCTGGTACGCCACTGTCCTGTCAATGCATTACGAATGTATAGAATGATTCACTCTATTCTCTTTTTAGAAGCTCCCGAAACAACAGCAAGGCCAAAAGGTAATGGAACCTCAATTAATATGACAACAATAATAAATTAGTGCTTATAAAGCGTATTCTATTATCTCAATGCGCTATGCTAAAACTTAAAGATAAATAAATAATAAACAAACAAACAAACAAACAAATAAATAAATAAATAAATAAATAAATAAAACATAGAGCAATTACTTTTCATGATAGCTGATATACTCATTTTTAAGATAATTTTGGATTAATTTTTTTCTCTAGGCATCAATGCAACAGCCATGTCAACTACAATAGTATCTCATCCAAAAAGTAAGTATTTCAAACACTTCAATTTAGAAATAACTGGATTTTTTAAATGTTATTAAAACAACTTTATTATTTTTCGCATTTAAATTACAGAAACTAAAAC
This sequence comes from Actinia tenebrosa, assembly GCF_029948245.1. NCBI lineage: Eukaryota > Metazoa > Cnidaria > Anthozoa > Actiniaria > Actiniidae > Actinia > Actinia tenebrosa. The sequence goes on along the minus strand of NW_028292569.1, from coordinate 24,674,815 downwards.
AATGCTAATGACGGTTCAAGGAGTAATTACGTCACCCAATTATCCTAACCCCTACCCCCAGGGGACTAAATATAATTGGATCATCCAACTTTCTGATTCGTACAAAGCGATCAAAATTACAATAGAAAAGTTGCGTCTGGAGGAGGATCGAAACTGCATGTAAGTACAAATAAAAAAGTCGGGATCTCAATTGCTTTGAAGCAGAACTATTGGCACATTTTGAAGTAAGATTATTGATTATGCGCAAACATTTGTTTTGAATGTATCACTATTGAATGTAACATGCGCAAATAAAAAAGGGGCATAAATAATCACTCATCACTTTAAAATATAATGTGCTCAAACACCAAGGACGACAGCCAATCACGCATCACCTTTGGATGTGACATGCGCAGCTAAAGAGGACTACGACCAATCAATTATCACCTTTGGATGTGACATGCGCAAACATCCAGGACGACAGCCAATCACGTATCACCTTTGAATGTGACATGCGCAAACACCAAGGACAAAAGCCAATCAAATATCACCTTTGAATGTGACATGCGCAAACACCAAGGACAAAAGCCAATCAAATATCACCTTTGAATGTGACATGCGCAAACACCAAGGACAAAAGCCAATCAAATATCACCTTTGGATGTGACATGCGCAAACATCCAGGACGACAGCCAATCACGTACCACTATTGAATGTGATTTGCGCAAACACAGTAGTATAACCAATCAGGTATCATTATTGAATGTGATGTGCACTTATTTCGTTTCAGATACGACTACATTATAATCAAGGATAAGATGTTAAACCAAGTAGGACCTCGTCATTGTGGTACATATCGTTACCCTTACGAAGTGCTGGTCAGGGGTAACAAAGCCATAATAAACTTTGTATCGGATGGTAGTACGAGTAAAGCAGGCTTCCTCATTAGATACAGAGGACTCGTAAGTATAAGAGTTGCATCAGATTCAAGTATTGCAATTATCTTATGTTTCATTGAAAAGGCTGGGACAAGTGTATATTAAAAGAGTAAGCTACTCTTTATACTGACAATAGCAAAGCATAGATTTGAAAGTATATCTAAAAGATAAGGGTCTATGATTAACACTTACCTTATAGACTACGAACTTCCTTTATCAGGTTACTTGTCTCGGCACACTATCACCGAAAATGGACCAAAATAGTTAAATAAAAAAATAAGAACCGTTAAAATCAAAGTACAGAGGTAGAGACTCTTATACTTTGGGCGTAAGGTTTTCCATTTAAGACAAAGTTTCATTAAGAAGTAAGAGTATCATTTCTGTTTTTCATTGATTGCGCATGAGAAGACACATAGATGGATACAACTTATTCTCAAGCAAATGACACGTGGGATGGGAAAATTGGAAAACATTATTCTTAGGCTCAAGTTCAAATTCACTTTGATTTTATTTCACAGAATTCAGTCCCAAGCGAAGAAGAAGAATGAGAAGAAAATATCTTTTATTTGAGAATATGAAGTGAATGTTCCTGTTCTAAATGTTTGTTGCTCAATAGTGTATTTCATTTTACGTAATTTCCTGTCCTCGCCACGTACTCACAATTTTAATAACGGATTATTTTCAAAAAACGCTGAAGACGAGAAATCGCATTGTTGTATTCCATCGTTTGAGGATTTGTATAGATAGAACGCAATGTTTCCGTTTTAATAGAGCACTGTCAGACTTTCTTGTCAGAGAAATGTAAAATTATTATGACTTCGCTCGACGAGAGGGCAACTGTATCAAATATACAAAATGTATCCATTTCAGGACAATATAACAAATATAGATTCTTCGGCCTGTGACGAGCCATTTGCATTTGCACCCTTCCCTGAAAAAGAGAGCGAGAGAGGAAGAAGGGGCAAGAGAGGCTTTACAACAGGCTAAGAAGTCCAGAAGTTATGAATATCTTTTACAAAATAAAAAGGAATAGTCACATACAAATTCAAAATGAAAAAAAAAAAAAAAAAAAAAAAAAACCAGAACAAAACTGGTTACTGTTCTGATCATGACAAATATTTGCTGATGCCTGCACATTATTTCGTTTTATCATTGTATGCTGATGATTGATGTGGATGCGTGATTGGGCAGAAATCCTCCATGAGGTCGAAGAGGTATAAATACAGGTTGGTTAGCGCTTTTAAAGTCACATTGCACTGATTTGGCCTTGATTAGGCAACACGAAGCGCGCTTTCTAACAGAGAGAGAGTCCACAAAAACTAAGTATTGGTAAGTTTTTCAAACATTCTAAGGCTTTCTTGTTCCTTCTGGGATTATTCTTTAGTAAAAGAACAGGTTTGTCATTCATAAAAGACTACAGTTTTAAAAACATGACTGACAAATAACGTTTCGTCGTTCTTTCACGAGACACGCCGAACGCTAGTTCACGTAACTGAACTGCACATATTATATTGCTAAACCCCAGCTTGAACAAGAATGCGTTTTTCATACTTTGTAGTATTTTTTGACCTTAAACTGAAGTCTTAAATATAACAGTAATGATGAAAAGGTAAATTATACACCGTGAAAAGATGAAAAAACTTACTGACGTTTCGGACGCTAGTCCTTCGTCGGAGTAAAAGAGCTCTTTTCATCTTTTCACGGTGTATAATTTACCTTTTCATCATTACTGTTTCATTAGAAACACCGACGCAGCTCACACTAGTTTTTAGCTAGTTATATCTTCTTAAATATAACAGAAAATAATGTGTTAACACCACAAACAATAACGTTGCCGGTATACGGTGAATCACCGATATAAGATCTGACTGGATATGTGAAATTAAACTATTTGAAGATAACCTAAATAAGAATCGAGTATACATTGTAGGTGGAAATGTTTTTACTTAAAAGATATTTCGGTAAGCCATTACTTGCCTTCTTCATGTAATGAAGAAATTACATTATCAATTTTGTTGTTTGTGGTGGTCCACCTACTGTGTACAGGATTTTTATTTATTTTTAAATCTCAAAAAAACGCATGTAGGGAGCACCAGGCATGCAAGACTAAACAAATCGAGATGGCGTCTAAAAATCCACAAATTGCCATCGATGCTAGAGGGAAACAATTTGTGTTCTCCAACTCCATAAACTAAAATGATAAAACTTAAAAATTTAAAACAATATTTAACAAAGGATAAGAAAGGAATGGAATTTCGCAGCACTTCAAAAGAGAAAATATGCCTTGACGCAGTATGAACTCAACAAGAACGGAATCACAGCTGGCTATCTGGTTTCTTTTGAAATAGATCAAGTAAAGGTTAAACGTACGTGTGCGAGTCAGATGCAAGGATATACACTGAAACAGCAGATGTTTTGGTAATTTTGTAATTTTATTACTACCGCACCCTTGTGATATAACTACTCAAGTTGTACTTGTAATATGAAACATTAGCTAAACCAGGTGAGTAAGACATTACAGCGCTTCTCAATCACACGCGCAAAATTGTACAATTTTCTGTCGCGAAAAAATAGAGTTCTGGTGGACGTCAATCAAATTGTTTCCATGACATTGTCAGAAAACACAAAGCGTTCAAGGTCACGTGCCAATGGAGTGTCATGGAAACGTCTTGATTGACGTCCATCACTCGCGCATCGTCGTTGACAGTATGCATTAAAATATTTTTCTAAAAAGTGTCGTTTTACCCCTGCATTACATGGTCCATTGTTGAATGAACTAGAAACTCTATCGTCTATCGACTATACTTGAAACTTAGGAGCAGGCGTAACTCAGTTGGCTAGTGCGATTCCTACAGAGCTAGAGGTCCCTCGTGATCTCCACGTCTGTTTCGACTTCTCTCTCATCTTTGTAGCTTCAGCTTTGAATGCTCTTAAAACAGAGTACTGATGGAGAAAGTGGGGTAAAGTGCGCACTGACGTTAAATAAGGCCTCTTTTCTAAATATATGTCGAATGTCATCAAAAGATTAGTTACAAGGACTATAAAATTTTAATAAAAACGAAAACAAAACTGCCCATCTTCAGCTCTGCCTCCTTGATGTGCGAGACTTAGGGCATCACCTTGATCTCTCCTGGGTTTACTCAGTGCACCTGCGCAACGTACCGCTAGCTTGATGTTAAGACATGTTAAGCTGTGACGTATTTCCGGGTCCAACTGCTCAAACAAAAACAGCAGTAATATAATATAAAAAGAAAAATGTTTCTTGTAAAAATCTTTCCCATGCGCTTGACGTCACAGCTAAGCCTCTCTGTAATGTGTGGTATCATGAACTAACGTCATTTCCGGTCTCGTGTGGAGGTGTACTGTTTCCTTGCTTTGTTTAGCGTTAGTGCATTATCCTGACTTATGGATTTACGTCGGGTTTTTTAATCTATGATGTAAAACAAATGTATATTTCAGGAGTTCCAAAGATGAAGATTCCGTTTGTCTTTTTCCTCGTTGTCATGGGTACTGGCTGGAGCTTGAGCACTGCTGGTAGGTATAACGAGAGAGGAATCTAGGTGTCTCATCGTGTTAGCAACTGAGTTAAAAACGACAAAAAAAAAACCTGTGTGGCAACAGCTTTGATTACACACATACACAGGCAAAATCTATAAAATTTATGTGCATCTTTAATGAGAGTGATGAGAAAAGAGGATTAAAATTGGGTAGTCCATTCATATCATTCGTAAATGGTGCTGATGACTATCCGGTTGTTTGGTTTTGGTGCATGGCAGTAGGGGTGTACATAGTATGAAATTAAGATTTGGTAATCCTTGCTTTCCGCTTGCAAATGACGTTTGGTTTGTCCATCAAAAAAGTCGTCAAGGAAAAGTCTATACTGCATACTGCAGGACTATATCAGGCGATGCTTATTAATAGATAATAATAATACTGCGTACGTATCACTTGCACCTTTAAAGGACAATCCTGCGAGAGGATATCACACCAAATGTGCCAAGGACTTGGTTACAACTACACACAGTTCCCCAACCGTTTCAACCATCGTAGCCAATATCAAGCCATGTTAGAGATGCATCAGTTCTACCCTCTTGTAAAGGTTGGTTGTTCGAGTTCTTTGAAGAAGTTTCTATGCTCCATGTACATGCCAAAGTGCTCTAAGACTCTAGTACCGCCATGTCGCTCGTTATGTAAACAGGCAAAGTCGGGCTGTGGAGCAATGATGAAAAAACTTGGTATTTCATGGCCAAAGAAAACTAAATGTTCAAGGTTTCCAGATTATGAAAACGAGTCATGTATTTCATCCACAGAAAACAAAAGCGGTGAGAAGATTTCACGAAAAATATTTGCTAGATCAAACTCCAGTCGACTCAATAGATAGACTGCGAGCAGTCCCAACTTTTCCTTCAGACTAAGTAAAGACGAGTGTTTTGAGATTTCTGTGGACGCGTGCGGAGATTGGAGCGAGTAAACAGCCGAGTAAGCTTAACTGAGTCTAGAGGGGAAAGTGGGACTATTCGCAGTCTCCTCAATAGATCTCTTTAGCTTTAGCTTAATGTGCTTTTTCATACAACTTGTCACTCCCTAGTCTCCCCCCCCCCCCCTCCCCCCCCCCCCCCCCCTCCCTGCCGTTCTTAGTGTCGTAACGCAACGCCCACAGTGGAGAGGGAGCGTAGCGTGACGACACTAAGAACGGCTACGTGGGACTGACTAGTCATTCCCTAGAACCGGTATAATTTCTCTCCACACGGACACCAACGGCTTTGATAACCTTTTTTTACTTTGAATATTTGAAAGTATCTTTAGGAGGGATCAAAGCAACACAAGGAAGCAGATGTGAGAAGATAACGATACCATTATGTCCAGGAATGTCGTACAACTACACAATGTATCCCAACCTGTTGAATCATAAAACTCAAGTCGAAGCAGGTCTAGAGGTCCATCAGTTCTATCCTCTGGTGAAAATCAAATGTTCCAGCGAGCTGAAAAAGTTTTTATGTACATTGTACGCACCAAGGTGTTCCGATACTCTCATCCCTCCTTGTCGCTCATTTTGTGAACTTTCCAAGAGCGGTTGTCAAAAATTGATGCATAGATTTGGTTTCACTTGGCCAGCGAGTCTTAACTGTTCTTTATTTCCGGTAGAAGGAGGTGATAGGAAGTGCATTGCACCGAAATACGGCAGTGGTAAGTATCTTACAAGTGTCCCGACACACATTGTTGAGACACACATGGAATTGAGTTTCATTGATTCTTCCACAAGATTTCTTATCTGTGGAAACGTCTCTCGTGGCAATAACCTAAAGGTCCTGCTACACTAAGCATTTTTCTCAGCAAATTGCTGTCTTGCAATGCTTGAAAATGTATTGTTACGAGTTGCCGAGGTGAAGTGTTACACTGCAACGCGATCTCAGCAACTTGCAACACTTTTTGCTCCTTGGAACTTTAGACGATAGCCTATTACATGTACCTGATTTCCCTGTCGTGACTGCTGCTTCGATCGGCGCGTAGCAATGAAAAGAGCGGCAATTAATTTAATGCAGTTAGTGTATTGTTCGTGATCAACTGAGGTATAATCTTACAAAAAAAATGCAAATTAATGACATTTTACTTCACCAGATTTCGCGACAACAACCAAGCCCACCACAGAAATTAGTACCATTAGTTTTGGCCCAAAAAGTAAGTGATTCGACTGTTTTAATTGTAAAATAACTGCATTTATAGATATTTTGATGCTATTATTAATTCTTGTAATTTTTTGAATGTCACTTTCAGAATTTAGGACATTACTAACAAAGGTTCAAGGCGTTTTTACGTCACCCAATTATCCAAAACCCTACCCCCAGGATATTGAAATTAACTGGACCATCGAACTTCCGGATTCGTACAAGTTGATTAAAATCACGATGGAAAAGATGCGTCTGGAAGAGGATCGAAACTGCCTGTAAGTATAATTGAATCACGTCCCTTGTGCCATACGCAGACTGAACACCACAACTAATCACACATCATCATCATCTACTGTGACATGCGCAGATGTACTGGGCCCGGTTGTACGAAGCCTGGATAGCGCTATCCGGCGGATACTAGAATCCTTATCCAGTGGATAAGTCGATAAATTTATCCACTGCATAAGATTTATCCGTCGGATAGCGCTATCCAGGCTTCGTACAACCGGGCCCTGGATGATAACCAATCATATCATCGCCGGTATAATGTGACATGCGCAGACGTAGAAGATATCCGCACCCAATCACACATCACCATCCATTGAGGCATGCTCAGAAAAAGAACATCGCAACCAATCACAAATCATCTGATGCACTGGATAATGTGCACTGGATGAGAACCAATCATATATCATCAGACACTGTGATATGCACAGATGTAGAAGACATCACCCAATCACTCATCGCCATTCATTTTGACATGGACCATCCATTTTAAGGGACCATGCGCATTCTTAAGGTTTCCTCTGTAGGTGACCCTCACTTATCTCGATCGTTTCAGATACGACTACATTATAATCAAGGATAAGATGCTTAACCAAGTAGGACCTCGTCATTGTGGTACATATCGTTACCCTTACGAAGTGCTGGTCAGGGGTAACAAAGCCATAGTAAACTTTGTATCGGATGGCAGTACGAGTAAAGCAGGCTTCGTCATAAAATATAGAGGACTTGTAAGTATATTGTGAGTTGCTGGACCACTCAAACCACAAACATATGCTTAAAAGATGAGCTTAACTAAAAACGTTTCTGCTAGCATTTTATCATACAATAGCGGTCATTTTAGTCGCATGCACGTGATAGGCCAAATCGCGTGATTATACGAGTCAAAGTGATTGGCTGATTGTTTTATTGCGGGATTATTTGTGTTATATATCCAGGGCTAAAATACTCAAACAGTTTTTAATACGCGCTTCAACATTTGATAGCTTCGTTTCCTACAGGTGTTGAATACAGAAGGGAAAATAATTTTTATAAACTTACTTTTTTTCCATTTTTTTTCTTCTTTTCCTCGTTCTTTCCCGCTATTCTTTTTTCCTTAATCTTGTCTTCTCCAGGGATTCAATATAATCCGAATGCAACTGAATTGCTTCCATTTTCTCTATTCCTTTTCAGCAAAGTGATTCCTAATTTTTGAAAGTGGAAACTGCAATGAAGAAGAACAAAACTGATGGTCATATGCTAGAAATGAGAGTAATGGGCACTCCTTCATAGTTTTTATGTTTACTTAACCTTGTCATTATTTAAATATTGATTTTGTTCGTTTATTTGCTTCATCTGTATTCGTATCAAGTGTTGAAAAAACACAGTGTATGTGGTGAATTCTTTTAAGAATAATTAAAATAAATCAAAGTTTTAAATTAAGTGGATAGACTCTTGACGTAAAATGGATAAGTTAATTAAAAAAAGATGAAGATATACAAATACGTACTTTGTCTGTTAATGCTGATGAAGGGTAAGGCTAATTATCATACTCATTAATTATTCATAGGGACTTCCTAGGACTGAATTAATTTTGTTCCAGCTACTCCAAGTCGAATAATTAATGAGCATAAGTAGTCATTTCAAAGCCACCAATATCGGACTGGATGTGATTTCAAGTCCGCGTAATTAGTTCGGCTGCGCCTCCGACTGAAACTAATTGATTCCACTTGAAATCCCCCGTCCAGTCCTCATTGTCGGCTTTGAAATATTGCTTCCAGATCGAATAGAAAGGAGGGACCGGAAATGTGGAGAACCCGGAGCTATACGCATGCACAGTCTCCATCATGGGAGTTTTTTTAGTCAAGCGCAGTAAGTGGTCGACGGAGGCTACATGTACTGGGACGTCCGCACCATTTGCAACTAGTATTATGATTGGTCTATAGAACAATAAATAGTATTATAATGACAATAGATCGGACTTTCAAACAATTGAACTAAATATGACCTAACATAGGTGGTGCTTTACTAAGGAGTCATCAGAAAAATAGGTTCTAATCAGTCACGTCATACTGAATGCGCTCATATCTTCACTGAGAAACCTACATTTTCCGTCTTTATGCTCTCAGTCATGGCCTGGTGTAGACAGCTCTTATGCTCTCATTTTAGTGATGTTATTGGTCGGTTGATGTGATTTAGTGCAAGTAAAACCATCTGGCGGAAGTCATTGGTGTTTTCTATTTTTCTTGATGGTAATAGCCTTACACGAATATTCTAAGAGCAAATCAAAGAACTAGTAAGGGCACTATTTATTATCCCCTGGAGGAGAACTGAACAATTTTTGTTGTGATAGGAGCGTGTATACGAATGATTGTTGATTCTCAGTTGGACAAAAAGTGCCAAATTTCAAGATTATACAGAAGAGCGCAACTAACGCACATCCTTTCAACAACTAGGAACGCAGCGCATACGAAAAATTTTGTAACTCTGAGCTGATAAGCCGCATAGCCCTAGCACAATGATTGTGAAGAGCAGATAGAATAAGGCCTTGATAAGAGCCGAACAGAACAACTGTACATAAGACCACAGCAAAGCAGAGCAACGAAATTGCTCTCTTTAAGTTTATACATTTTTATTTACCTATTTCAAGTCTAGTGCCACTATCAGTATTAATGGTAATCTCAAATAAACAGGCTTTAACACCGCAGTATCTTTTTATCCAGTTATGATTATTGAACATAAACGTATGGTTTTGATTCAGACTTTAAATGACAAACATGAACAGCGTCATTCTTTTCGGGGTTGTCATGGTGACTGGCTGGAGCATGAGTGCCAGTAGATTTAAATGATCTAGTTACTGACGTCTTTGAAATAAAACAAATGATTTGATTGCTGGAGATAAGTAAATAGTCATGTTAGTCTACTTTATCAAGAGGTATTATCGTAATTTGAGAGGACAATAGCTGGTTGAAGCTAAAAGGGTCAGTGGGCCGAAAATATGAAAATATGTCGAAGTCTTTTTTATCTTGTCGAGCATGCGCAGTAGGAAATAACAGCTCTGGGTACGAGATTGTTATTGAGTTCTGAAAATTGAGTTTTGTTTTTTGCTTGTTTTTTGTTTGTTTGTTTTTTGTTGTTTTTTTGTTTGTTTTTTTTGTTTTCGTCTTTTTATTATTTTTTTATTATTTTTGTTTATTTTTGTTTTTTGTTTGTTGTTGCACACTGAGCAGAAGTTCGATCTCTCTACTTTTTCCAACAAATAAATTTGCATATTTATGAAGTCCTGAAGATTTCTTTTTTAGAAATCATAGTTAAGAGAAATAAAATGCGAAACTCTAAGAGTTTCTTGTCTGTATATTTCTATTGAGACATTTGTATTTTGCAATGACCCGTCTTAATAAGGGTTTATTACTCAACATTTGCATTTCCTGTTTATTTTAGGGATCCCTCCCAGCGCTTGCGAAAAGATAACAGCACCAGGCATGTGCGGCCAAGGAATTTGATACAACTACACAAAGTTACCAAACGTCTTCGAAGCACAGCATCCAATCTGAAGCGGCATTTGTTGTCCATAAGTACTTGCCTCTCGCACAGGTAGGCTGGTCAAGCTCGTTCAAGAATTTCGTGTGTGCCGTTTACTTCCCGATGTGTAGTGAAACTGGTAGTACAGTCCCGCCTTGTCGCTCGTTGTGTGAAAAAGCCAGAAATGATTGCTAGCCCATGATGAAGAAAATGGGTGTTTCTTGGCCGAAAAACTTTGGGATTGCTCGAGCTTTCCAGTAAAAGATGGTGCTCAAGCTTGCATCCGTAAGTATAAGATATAGTATGGGGATCAGAGGATTTAGGGGGATCACATGGAGAAACGCAAATGAAAAAAAAAATTGAAACGGGAGAAACGCTACTATTATTTAAATGTTATTTATAAAATATGAATTTTATTTACGTCTTGATACGGGGATTCTTTGCCCATTTTCCCTAGAGATAGGTTAATGTAGTATACGACTCACCACACCACACTCACTACCGCTACTTAAAATTCAAAGCACAGAACTCTCAACTCACACGTGTGTATATAAATTGATATATCATCGATTATTCATTTATTTATTTTTAAATAAAACTTAATCAGTCTCAAAACCAGAGATGAAATGTGGAGAAAATCTTACAAAAGTTCAAGGGTTTTTTAAGTCACCCAATTATCCGAAACCGTTCCCCCAGGGGATTATATGCAATTGGATCATCCAGCTTCCTGATTCGTACAACGGGATAAAAATCACGATAGAAAAGACGCGTCTGGAGGAGGATCGACACTGCCTGTAAGTACAATTGACTAGTCTTCGTTTGAGTAGTTGCACTGTCCTCGCACCCAAATCTCCTCCATTTCGTTGCAAGTACATGAAAACCTGGAAACGCATGCGCAAAGACTACGATCAATCACATATCATCACGTGATAAAATTTACAGGCCAAATTCGTGGAAAAAAGTTTGACTTTGTCTGTAACCCATATTAAAGTTATCATCATTATCAGCAGCAGCAGCAAACAAAGAGGACCACAGCCAATCACGTATCACTATTGAATGTGACATGCGCAGACGTAGAGGACATCACCCAATCACACAAAACTATCCATTGTTACTTGTTCAGATGCTCTGGATGATAACCAATCATATATCATCAGATACTGTGACATGCGCAGACGTAGAGGACATCACCTAAATATCTCTTATCACCATCCATTGTACGCATGCGTAGCCGTACTGAATGATAACCAATCCCCTCAATTATCTCGTTTCAGATACGACTACGCTCTCAGTCTCGTTGACTGTCAGCGTTGAATGGACGCCGATTGAAAGTCACGTGTACGCTTACCTATGGCAGATGGGGGGTGAGCCACATTGCATTCCCCTATACCCCACCGGATATCCTATGGTATTGCGTAAGAAGCTATACACGTTAACTTATTGTTCACAGGAAACATTATACAAAGCCTCTTCCATGAAAACATAAAATTTCTATTTGCCAGCAAATATTTTCTATTTCATCACGACGACACATGAAAACAATATTTTGCTTTAATTCTAAGAATTATGGTGGCGATAGGGGGACAAAACAGCAAAAACCCAAAGTAAACGGTTAAAAAAATTATTTTGTAGTGATTAGGGAAGCAATGACAGCATCATATACCATATAACCATATATATTGTAGGATAAATACCGATTTATATAACATTTGATACCAGATATATCAGAGCTGCTGTAAATTCAGCTGCATAGTAAAATTAGTCGTTACCATTGTTTTTCACCGTTCTGCCCCTTTTATAAACAAGTGGAATGGGGCAATAGCACGTTTGGCATGAGGGTTTCATTAACCTCTACTACCAGACTCCCTTGCACACTTTCTTGTGTTCAGTTAATTAGCACCAATTGTCTTACTATTCTCATGAATACAAATTTGAATAAGAAAGAAAATTCGCGAAGCATCATAGTCATGACGCCATCATGCAAACGTCCTATTCAAATGTAGAGCAATAGCTTACTCAACTACTTACATACCTTAAAGATGACCATGAAGTTTGTTGAAAGACATTTCTTTTTTTCCTTCACGCGAAAGTGCTAATGTTTTTCCTTCTTGTAGTTTTCAAGCAGAAAATGGATTCCTGGTTTATGAACAAACAAAAGAAGAATCAAGCGGCGAAACTAAAACTATTTGTTGCCATTTTTTATGTCCTAAATGTGTTCCTTCTATTTTTGTGCTTAGAGACCTTGACCTTATTTTGGGGGGTTTATAGACTGAGAGATTTCGTATGGATGATCATGACTTCACGGTGTGAATATATGTCCTGCTGTGGTGTGACTGTGTCATTCTGCGCCCTGTCCCCGCGTATGTTTAGAAGTGGATGTTTACATGAAAGTAGGACCCCCCTACTGCTAGGGTTTGCTCTTTTTAGAGAATCAAAAGACTATTTAGGATCACCCTATAATGGACTTTTTTCCATGCGCTGTCATTGGTCCAATGACGTAATAATTGATTTTGTTCCGTGGTGGTGCCTTGGGCGATGGCTGTACATTTGTACGAAATGTTTCTGAAATATTAGTGACAAAAGCATTCTTATCGAAATAAAGATTGTATAATCGAAATATATTCAAAAAAGTGATAGAAAACACCTAGTTGATATCGATATATGTAACGGTTAAAATAAGATATAACATGACATAATTATAAACATAAATAGTACGCGCGCTCTACTGGTTCATGAAGACACTACACAGCCTGGAATACGGTGTCTGGGGATAAGGGATCTCGTGCGAGCGCTGGTAAATTCCATTGCTGTTAAATACGACATACAATGGCAGCTAATGACTAAATACTGCGATTGAAAACCAGCTCAGACTAGCCGAATACTCAACAAGACATCCAAACCGTGGACCAACTTCAAATCCGCTTGTCCTTTAGTGTCTTAGTACATTTTGAACTCAAAAAGACATCCAATGCTGGCCTTTGTTTGAGTATTTTTTGTGTGGGTGCATTTGAAGGTAAGCGGCTCTATGATCTTTCCTAGTACCGTTGGCTGAATGCACGTTAAGGCGATTTCCTTCCAGTTAATTATGGCTCCAGTTATTCTCAAAATCCGGAATATTTGTACTATCCAACGAGGGAGGGAAGCATGTATTCTTACATACCGCCGTGTGTTTTTCAGCTGGTTATAATCACTTGACCCTTTTAATTGAAGACGCTGGTTTCATAATATGCTTAAAATGGATGTGCTCTCATCCAGCTCTAACAACGGTGATCCTCGGATGTCCCGCCTAATCTATATCTCTTTATCTTGGGGGATTTAAGCAGGCTTTGAATGCCGCGTTGCAAGCTGCATAGAGCAATCAAGTCACAACAGAAACCAGGAGGTTTAACTTTGCATCAATTATAGTTTTTGGTACGTTTTTTTTTTTCGTATGTTTTATAAGTTTGTGTAATTTGTTGCTTATTTATTTAAAGATTTATCATCATTATCGCTATCTTATCGTCATCAGATACGAACGCGCTTTCAGAACGCACAGCACACTGACTTGTTAACGCTTTGCTCACGAAATGCGTTCATAACACGATGTTCTGTTTGTCATGAAAAAAATGCGTTAAAAATCTTAGCGTCTAATTATTACATCTATACATATATTTTTTTCTTGTTCTCTTTAATTTTTATAACGATTCAGCGTAAATTTTGAATTAATGTCTGGCTTTCTATCTATACTTTTTCGTATCTTTAATTTTTATAATGGTGCAGCGTAAATTTTGAGTTAATGTCTGTTCTTACTTAGTTATATAAATATTTAGATTACACATAACTGGATTACAACCAGATATTCACAGGCATACCATTCTCAAACAGGAAGGAAACGTTATATACAAAACACGCCTAATTCATCTCCCTCATCATCCCGCCTTGGCTGGGTTTCCTTTGCCTGAGAAAAAAAGAGTAGAGACTAGGGTATAGTAAAGATGTTTCCAAAGGAATCCCATCAGTATAGAAAATGTGGATGATGAAGTTCAATGGAATTGAAGTGGGCTGAAGTAAATTTTTAAATGAAACTTCAGCGGAATACGGTTCAAGGACGGAAGATACAAACGTGATGTACGCTTTGCTTTGACGGACACAAATGACAAACAACACAGAAACCGCTACAGGAAATCGGACTTTTCTCCTCAAATCTCCTTAAGAAGGTCACTGACATTTTGGTCGGCAAAATGCGTCGATAAAAGCAGAGCGCGCACTCACTCTCGGAAATAATTTAACTCCTTTTAAACTAAGCCTTTAACTTTTGCATGACGCAGATCTTAAATTAGAAGGTTGCAAAGACGCAAAGACCGCACGCAGGATGTCGAGCTTATATTTTTGACTGCCTTTACAAACCCCATTGGCAGGTTACATACTTAGACATTTTTAAAAAGCGAACTATAATCGGCCGCGAGACAGACTGTGCGAAGGTGAGTATCTTTGTACAATAACTACAACTTTGAACTATGCTTGATACTTTATAACATGCAGAAGAGTTTTCTTTCTGGTCGAAAATTCATGTCACAATTTAAAACTCATTCTCTCGGTTTTTTTGCTAAATAACGATAATGCCATAATTCTATCACAAGTTTTTTTTTGTGTGAAATATATGTTTCTCTCTTTTGCGCCCTCGTTATGTGAAGCCAGCTAAATAATAAACTTTGAAACTACAAATTTTGAAGATTTTAGTACAAATTTTTTTTGCGAAACTCTCTCTCTCCGGACTCTAGTAAAACAAAATTTTCATTCTGATACAATGATCTTGCCATTGGTAAACTTAAATATTATTTTATATGTTATGACAGTTGGTTTCAGTGGTTAGTTATTGCAACATTCCATTGAAGGGAAAAAACAAGATTTTTTTACTGATAACCCAGAGTATCATATGGACACTTACAGATAGCATCGAAGTTTAGCTTCTTATGTTTAAAATTAATTAAAGGCAGCTTGTTGATTAGTTCATCGACACTCAGTGATACTGAATCAGTATTTTAGTCTTCAATGTATTCTGAATTATCTGTTGTGTTACTTTTTCTGTGTGTCCTAGATCAATCTTTATTCCTAATTCCTCTCCTTCTCCTCCTCCTTCTCCTTAAATCATCATTATTATTTTCGTCCTCTTCTTCGTCTTCTTCTTCTTCTCCTTCTTCTTCGTCTTCTTCTTCTTCTCCTTCTTCTTCGTCTTCTTCTTCTTCTCCTACTTCTTTTCCTGCTTTTCAGTTTCGTTTTCTATTTTAAAAGGAAAGGCTTTATTAATTTCGAATTTAAAAATGATCTTATATCTGTTTATTTTTTCTTCTTGAAATTTTAGTTCTACCGAACGAGAAATATGAAGCAACCAGTTCTTCTTTTATTCCTTGTTGTCATGGATACTGGTCGAAGCTTGACCATAGGTATGCATAAAAATTTCGATAAAAATCCTTACAGTTACCATGGCTACCATTTGGTTTCTCCGAATTTTTAATCGGGCAGAGTTTATTTTAACCATTACCACTTCAATCTGTTGACAGGGAGCACCATAGGAAGCAATTGCGAAAGGATAACAATACCAATGTGCCAAAACATTGGCTACAACTACACGATGTTCCCTAACATATTCAACCATCGTAGTCAAAGCGAAGCAAGTGTCGCGCTCCGACGTTACATTCCTCTTGTAGACTGGGTATGCTTCAAGTGGCTGCCAAAGTTCCTCTGTTCCATGTTCGTACCTGTGTGCACTAACACAAGTGTTATAATACCTCCGTGTCGCTCGTTGTGTGAACAATCCAAGCAGGCCTGTCTGCAACTGGTGCGCACCTTCGGTGACGACTGGCCAAAGAACTTTGACTGTGCTAACTTTCCAGAGGAAGGATTGGGGAAAAAATGTATTGCGGAGAAACTAACCACAAAAGGTAATCTTTTTATTAAACATTTGGATGCCGGGAGGGAAAAAATAGGTCGAGTTGACATTGCAGTGCATTTTTGGGGCTGTTTAAGGGGACGAATCAGCCGCCATCTTGGAAATATGTCTCTTAAAGCATCCCCATAATGCATTGCAATGCCAATTCGACCCAGTTTTTTCCTCAACCTCAGAATGATTAATCGTGGAGATGTGATTCTTAAAACTTTTTGCACTCTTTATCGATTCATTTTGAGTTTGTTTTGATATAATTGGTTTGGTTTAGCTACTCTGCTTCATTAGTTGGTAATTTTTCTTGGTTGAGGTTTGTTTACTTGATGGGATGATCGGTCGGTCGGTTTGGTGGTCGGTAGGTTGCTTTGGTGCTCGGTTGTGTATCTGTTTAGTTTATTAGAATGATTTTCACATGACCGTGAAAGAAAATAGACCATTTAGTTTGTAATAGTTGATAAAGAACAAAAGAAAATCATTGGTTTAGAGTCTACTACTAACTATTAGTTTGCCTATTCTTTCACGATCAGATGAAAATCACTCTAGTTGATCGGTTTGGTAGGTTGGCTGGTCGATCGGCTCAGGTTAATTGGTTCTTCACTTGTTCAGGTGCCGGTGGTCGTTTGACCGGTTTATTTGGATATTGTCAGTTTTCGGCTTGAAAATTCGGCTTATCCAACTTTTCAGTGCATTGTGTTTTGTCAATAGATGTGAACGCTTGTGACGTCATAGCCGCCATGATGGATAAATGCCAACAATGTTATTTCTTAATTCAAAAATATCGAGCAAGCGGCGGTCATTTTATGGTTGATCCTCTTACGGAATGTTTGCACTCCCAAGAATCGATAAGTTTTTTTTATCAAAGTATCATCGCATTATTCCCATCCACAGCTGTAGCAACAACAACTTCTCACACAAAACTAGTTATTCCTACCACAAGAAACCCTAGTAAGTAATGATTTGTCTTCTGCGGACCGTTTTCATGTCTTCGTTGGGGGAAAAACAAAGATTTTGCTAGGTCTGATTGACTCACATTCAAGGTCTCCAGATCGATCGAAAGAGATCTAAATGATATTTATAGCAATATAGATAAGTAATAGTGCTTGGGAACGAGGTTATTCCAGGCGAAAGACCCTTGGAAATAAATTCGGAAAAATTAATTTCCGACCTCGCTGGGAATCATAAATAACATTTAGTTCAGTAATAAACTAACAAAATTAAAACCAGGATGTTGATGAAAGGAAGTCCTGTTATATAGATCGTGCAGCCTCTGACCTTTGACCTTTGACCAGGGGCATATCCAGATCCAGGATTTCCCATTAGAGGGTAGGGTAGGGTGGAGTGTTCTCTCTCCACTAATCTTATCAAATCATATCCTTCCCCCCAAAACACATACATATAACTATTAAACTGCGAATTCATGGAAAGGGGTTCCCAGGCACCCAAAGAAACACCCCCTACCTTTAAGACGTTTACAAGGATATTTATTTTTCTCGACAGACGTTGACAGCAAATGCCGAAAAGACGAATTTCAATGCCAAAGTTACGATTCAGATCAAGATATGTGTATCCCTAAGATCTGGAGATGTGATGGAATGAATGATTGCAAGGATTCAATTGATGAGAGGTTTTGCTGTTAGTATTATTTCATTTATATTTACGTTCACAAATTGAAGTGTGTGGCCTACTAGATGTGTGGTGACATGGATGACGCATAAATGCCACGTGAATTACTCAAGGCGGGGGGGAGTAGACCTCTTCAACTTGGGAGTAAAGTTTTTGCATTTGTTATCCCGCCACGTGTCATCCTCTTGAGAATGAGATTATTTGTTTGAGTTGCGTCCATATTTATGTGTCTTCTCATGCTAAACCGATAAAGAAAGAAGTATTACTCTAGGGAATGACACGTGGTCAGAAATGGGCAAATCATTACGCCCAAGCTAAAGAGGTCTGTTACCACGCCGTCTTCCTCCCAACCACCTTATGATGCGCATGCGCCTGAATATGTAAAAATCTGTTCATGCTTCTATTAGATACTAAAAGTTCGGGGGTTACTGCACTGTTTGTATTTTAAATTCTAAAGCTAAATTAAGACCCTTGTAAGACAAATATTAAGTCATCTCCAGAAGTAAATACTCTATATATTTACAATACTATTTTTTCTTTTTATAAACGGAGAGTTTGTGAGAGATTCATGGTGAGTCGTGGATTTTTAAAATGTTAATGCTAGAAACGTTCTTAAATAAATATTGATTTAAATATTAACGAGTAAAGTTAAAGGGGAAATAACTGAGAGATAAATTAATGTTATGCTGGACTTACTTTGATGACTTGTTGCTGCATGTAACTCACTGCTTCAATTGCTGGGTTTCAATCAGCTGACACTTGCAAAACTCTTTGAATCTCATTATCTGCTCCAAATAGTGGTCAAACGCTGACCACCATGTGCTGTCAGCCAGGAAGAATTCTATTGAAAACTTGTGATTCAGCTGATGAACATTCCACACGAGACAGGAAATGACGTCACGTGAAACCCTGCAATTGAAAAAATACTCTCAGATATTTGAATAATCGTATAACGTTGATGTACTAACACGTTGTCCCCCAGAGGGCGGGTGCATAATCGATAATGCATTCACGCACCGCACCCTGGATGCAATGGATGCACTTTCACGTCAAAATTGGAATCTTCGATTGCACGTTATGTCATCGCAGCCATATTGGCGCCATTAAACAAAATATTTCTCATTAGCATCAATTGTTAACGGCACCACAATGGCTGCCATGTTTTTGTCTTTTGACTCGCTTGGGAATGGTTGCAGCCCATCAATGAATAAATGAATGAATAACGCTATTTAATTTGCGTAATAGATATATAGTATATACTAAAAATAAATATATGTTTAAAAAATCATATTATAATATGATTGTATCATTTGGAAAATCAGAACCCCTGAAAATGCCTTTGTTATTGGATGTTCTCTTGATCAGTGCTAGCTAGAAAACATGTTAATGAAACTGTATTTATCAAATTGAATAACTTGATCTATTTAATTATTTTACAGCTACTATAGGAACGACGACCAGGATGCCAACGACCACTAAAGGTAAGTAATATTAAGAAATACAAAATAGAGAGACCCAATTTTAAACTCTGGGTTTTTGATATGAAACTGTAGACCAAGATAAATGCATGTGTTGCGAATACACGACACCTTTAATATGGGCGTAATGCATGGTTTCTTATTTCAGACCACGTGTCATTCCCTAAAGTAATATTTTTTTTCTTTGATGGTTGCACATGAGAAGACACATAAATATGAATACAATTTTAACAAAGAATCTTGTTCTCAAGGGAATAACACGTGGTCATCTGAAGTGGGAAACCATGACGCCCAAGGTAAAAAGGAGTATCCACACTGCTTGGTTAACACCTTAAATGTAGGGAATAATACTCAAGGGAATGACACGTGGTCATCTGAAATGGGAAATCATGACGCCCAAGCTAAAAAGGAGTATCCACACTGCTTGGCTAACACCTTAAATATAGGGAATAATACTCAAGGGAATGATATGGGCACTGAAATGGGAAAACATTACGCCTAAGGTGAAGAGGTCTATTTAGTTTGATTATACATTACTATTATGCATCTTAGGTCCGATAGTATACTCTTTATGCCAGGGAATAAGCAGCCCAATACGCAACGTTTGCAGTCGGTTGGGTTACACGTATACAAGACTACCGAATAGATTTGGGCACACCAATCAAGACCAGATTATTCGAGCTCTTGGTGGCTGGCCCGAGGCCATTCGTAAGCAGTGCTCTCCTTTGTTGGAGGATTTTCTATGCAGAGTGTATGTACCACCGTGTGATAAAGACGAAACACGGACTCCTTGCAGGTATAGAAATCTGCCTATATAAGCCTTGTTAAAAAGCCTTGGGCCCCGTCCACACGTATCCGCAAATTTTCGTATCCGCAAATTTTTTTTTACGGATACTGGTTGCATCCACACGTGTCCGCAAATTTTTGTTTCCGTATCCGCAAATTTTACGAAAACGGATACATGTGGACGGTGAAAACGATACGAATACGCTGCGTGTGGACGCAAACATTTTCGTATCCGCAAAAAAAATTTGGCGGATACAAAAATTTGCGGATACGTGTGGACGGAGCCTTAGAAACCGTAGAAACAGCCTCTGATCGAGCTAATCAAATTCAGGACATGATTGATTAATTTTACAGTTTGTAATGAAGTTTGTCGTATTAAGGGGTTTTGCGGAGGGACGAAAATTTTCACATTTATATATATTATCTTACTCAATTTTTAAAATATTGAATACTTCTTGCGCGTAATTAATTTTCAGTTGTTTTCTTATCTCTCTTTTATATTTTTTTCATTTTTTTCTTCCGTTTTCTTTCTTTCTTTTTTTTCATTTTTTTTTTTCATTTTTTTATTTATTTTTGTTGTTGTTGTTTTTAGATCAATGTGTAAAAAAGTAAAGAAATCTTGTCGCAAAACTTTGAAAAGAATAAAAATGAAATGGCCTGCATCGCTGCGATGCGGCAAACTACCAAAGAAAAGATGTCATGGAGCTGTTCATAAAAATATTTTGCCAAAGAAAGTGAAGTCGTCTAAAGGTTAGTTAAATGAATGGGATGGGATGGGATGGGATGGATGGATGGATGGGTGAATGGGATGGAATGGGATGGGATGGGTGCTTGGTTCAAAACATAGTAGAAGCATACATATACAAAGATAGAAAGAAAGCTAATTGTGACTATGTATCGATTCATTACAGATAATTGCAAAAACATAACATTAAAAATGTGTCAAGGAATTGGATACAACTATACTAAGTTTCCCAACATGTTCAGCCATCAAAATCAAGCAGAAATCGCCTTTGAAGTCTATCAATACCTACCTCTCATAGAAATCCAGTGCTCGAGTTTCTTAAAGAGGTTCTTGTGTTCCATGTACCTCCCAAGATGCACGACAACAGGAACAACTATACCACCATGTCGATCATTGTGTGAACACTCCAAGAAAGGTTGCGAGCCACTTATGAAGAGATATGGATTTGGTTGGCCAGCGAAATTTAACTGCGCAAGCTTCCCAAAGCTTGGAGATGAATTTTGTGCGGTCTGAAAAAGATAGTTTATGGAGAGTTAGATTACGGCATGGCAGCTGTTGAGATCGAAAAACTTGAAGATGTCTTGGAGATTCTTCATACTAAGTTGAATATTTTAATAGATGACTCGATCTTGCTGGTGTCGACTGAATTTTTGCTGTTGCGAACGGATTCTAAAGGATTTTGCTAAGAAATAGAAAATGAAATATATAAAACTGAGTTGAAACAAAAGAAAAAATTAAGGAAAAAACAAAAAAAAGTCCAAGGAAAAAAGGAAATATGAGAAGGTTAATGTAGACCGAAGAAAGAAGAAAGGAAGAAAGAAAGGGAGAAAGGAAGAAGGACATTTGTTTAGTCAACAATAAGGCCTTACAAAAATGGATATATGGAACCAAGTGAAAGCAACGGGGCGATTAAAACACCAAAAGACTTAGAATAGCGGCTTTGCACCATAACGTGATGGCAGCCATGACAGGGGGCATAACAATAGAGTCTTTTCCCCCTGGGAATCTGAATTATTTCTCATATAAATCAGATTAGACCAGATTCAATTGTTCCTGCCTCCTGTCATGGCTGCTATCACGTGATGGTGCAAAGTCTTTAGTAACATTGGCTTTACTAAAGTCTACTCCGCAACTATAACAACAAATACTTCTACGTATAATTATAATTCCACTTAAAAACAACTAAACTGAGCTCGAAAATAAAGAAAACTTGTGAACACACTTTATTTGATATGTGACATTGTACCTTTATAATAAAAGGAAGCATTCATATTCTAGGAGGTGAGGGTGGGCCGGAGGAATTCCAACAAACAGTAATGTAAAATATTTAGCTCTCTTTCCTTCCGGTCTGCATTAAAAAAAGCGACCCTTACCCCTTCAAATTTGTTGCATTCTTGACCCTTCCCTTTACGTTATAATATGAAATATTTGGTGACTCCCCTTTTTGAATGAGTGAAAATTAATGGACCTCCCCATCCCCCTACACCACCCACCCACCCCCTCCTAAAAAAATGAATGCTCTCTAACAAACATTAAGTCACGAAATCATGCTGAAGCTGCACTGAAATAATATTAAATTAATTTTACTATTAACTTATTTCTGCTACTTCATTGATTACTCAAACGAAAATCACTGGTGTAAGCCTTTCACTGAAAGCCTCCATAATATATATAAACTCATAGTGTGAAGATCATTGAGATCATCATACCAAAAATATTCTACAGGATTGCCATCTTTTTCCCCTAAAAACATTGTTTTGTTGTTGAAGATTTCAATCTAATGAGGAAGGGATAAAACAAAAGAAGAAAAATCTTTTGGACATAATGGGGGATTCGAAAGGCACCAAAAAAAAAAAAAAAAAAAAAAAAAATCGACTCCACTTTGCCATACCCCCGAGACATCCGCAGAGCTGAGGCTTCGTATGGACTTCGGACCTGACGGCGATTAAATCCTTCTGCCCTTGGGTGTACGAATTACGCAAGAAAATGTTCTAGCCGAAGCATCAGGGGAGAGACCAGCCGGCCCCCAGACCATATCGGCTAATCCCTTGCATCTCTGCCACGCACGGAATCGGTTGAAAACTTTATGTTAAAAAGTCTAGTTTATCCGGCGCATTGTTTTCACGGCTATTGTTATGCTGATTCACCTCGAACCGTGGTCCAGTGGAAAAAACTTGCGCTTCCATGACACTGAGTCAAGTCCGGTTGAGCAAAGTTAGTGCCTGGATGGGTGACCTGAAACTTATGCACTATAAAAAATTGCGATTTTCCCCCGTAACTTTTTATGCATTAAAACCCGTTTTCAGTTTACTTTGAAAAAATTGACGGAA
The DNA here is from genome assembly GCF_029948245.1 of Actinia tenebrosa. NCBI lineage: Eukaryota > Metazoa > Cnidaria > Anthozoa > Actiniaria > Actiniidae > Actinia > Actinia tenebrosa. Next base: position 24,651,561 of record NW_028292569.1, on the reverse strand, counting down.
ATTGAAACCTCCAGACAATTAATCCGAGACTCCAGTCTGTAATAACTCATAAGCAATCAGTATCTACGAAGTTTCTAAATGACCGGCAGCCGGTCAAGGATTTCAAAACACATATGGCGAGCAGTTCCGTTTATTTTCAAAAATCCAGCCCGATCAAGGCAGTAACAGGACAATCGCTTGGCACTGCTTAATCATGAGAGGATAATACCAGAATCATGTAACAGACGCACTCAGTTTTTAGCCGCCCTTTTTCAGCCACGCGGCTGTAAGGTCGCGCGAAAAGAAAATAATTTTCAGCTTGTTGGAGTGAAAAAAGTGAGGCCAGGCCTGGATTAGTCTATACCTAGAGTTTTTCACGGTCATATAAAAACTACTCTTTATAATTTGTTTATCCTTCAAGTGTTATAAATTGAAAAAATGCTTTCAAATGAATTCAAATCGGTAAAGCATTCAAGATACGCGGGTGAAGAATACATACCGGGCGGAGAGGGACCGCATAAAATGCAGTAAATGTATGTAAATGTGGCTGTGAGGGGGCTTTGAAACGCACTCTACGCCCGGGATATAGTCTTTTCCTCACAACACACCATAAAATCACAAGCCAAGACTGTTATTCTAAGTCGATTGCGAAAAGCAAACTATGGCAACTGTGTGACCATAAACACAGTGGAAGATCCCGATTAGGTTTAATTAAGTTATTATTTTCGTTCGTTATTTTATCGGCCCTAACGAAGTCGCTGACAGTACAGTATAAAGCTGATTCACTGTAAAAAGCATCATGGGTACGCCCATCCCTATTCCTCCCTCTCTACTCTTCTTATGAGACGCATCTTCACGCAACTGACGCGACTAAAATAGCCACTGAAGGCGTAAGTATGCGTTATCTCGATCTCTATGAAACTGAACGATTATTGCGCAATTTAAAGTCAAAAGTAATGCTGATCTCAGGATCAAATGCCGTTCACTTCAAAGGTATACGGTTCATGTAAGGGATCTTTAAAATCAGGTTAAGGGATGCTCCAAAATCACTCGTAAATCAAGTCAAGTACACTTCTAAATTAGGTTAAGAGATACTCCTAAATAAGGTGAATGGATACTCCTAAATAAGGTGAATGGATACTCCTAAATCAGGTTAAGGATACTCCTAAATCAGGTAAAAGGTTACTTTTAAATCAGGTTAAAGGATACTCCTAAATCAGGTTAAGGGATACTCCTAAATCAGGTTAAGGGATACTTCTAAATCAGGTTAAGGGATACTTCTAAATCAGGTGAAGGGATACTCCTAAATCAGGTGAAGGGATACTCCTAAATCAGGTTAAAGGATACTCCTAAATCAGGTTAAGGGATACTCCTAAATCAGGTTAAGGGATACTTCTAAATCAGGTTAAGGGATACTTCTAAATCAGGTGAAGGGATACTCCTAAATCAGGTGAAGGGATACTCCTAAATCAGGTGAAGGGATACTCCTAAATCAGGTTAAGGGATACTCCTAAATCAGGTGAAGGGATACTCCTAAATCAGGGTAAGGGATACTCCTAAATCAGGTTAAGGGATACTCCTAAATCAGGTCAAGGGATGCTCCTAAATCAGGTCAAGGGATGCTCCTAAATCAGTTGAAGGGATACTCCTAAATCAGTTGAAGGGATACTCCTAAATCAGGTTAAGGGATGCTCCTAAATAAGGTTAAGGGATACTCCTAAAGGTCAAGTATACTTCTAAATTAGGTAAAAGGATACTCTTAAATCAGGTGAGAGATACTCTTAAATCAGGTGAATGGATACTCTTAAATCAGGTCAAGGATACTCTTAAATCAGGTGAATGGATACTCTTAAATCAGGTGAATGGATACTCCTAAATCATGTGAATGGGTACTCTTAAATCAGGTTAAGGATACTTCAATATCAGGTAAAAGGATACTCAAAAATGAGGTTTAGGGATACTTCAAAATCAGGTGAAAGGATACTCCAACATGCAGGCTAATGGTCGTAAGGGATACTTCTAATTTTCAACTTATTTTAACGGACAGAAAGTGAGTCCAGGGCTGGATTAGTCTGTAACTGGTTTCACAGTCATACAGAATCTACTTTTAATGATTTTTTTAAATACTAGAAGCTGTAGAAATTCTTCGAAACGGCTTTGAATTTGAAGCATTCAAGGTACGCGGGTGAAGATTACATACCGGGCGGAGAGGGACCGCATAAAATACAGTAAATGTATGTAAATGTGGCTGTGAGGGGGCTGTGAAATGCACTCTACGCCCGGCATATAGCCATTTCCTCAAAGCACGCTATTTCATCACAGGCCAAGTCTGTTATTCCTTATCCTTTCAGTTGGTTGTATCATGAAGCAATCGTACACGAAACTGAGGCTAATGAGGATAGATTTCTAACCGATGCAGTCATTATGGACGAAGCGACAACAACAAGTTTAACAAGACGTTTCATCTCGATATATAGACATTTATCAGTGCCTGAAGTTAAATCGATGCTCAAGCTTAAAAAGACGTTTGCATTTCGTAAAATATGTGTGTCACTAAAACAAAAAGTCAAATTTAGTTTTTTGGTGCTTGTTCTTGATTGACTGAACAATTTCTGAACTGAACATGATAAGTCGGGAGTAAAACGTAAACTATGCATGCATCTCTATGGCAATGAATAGCAAGTTTCTCAGTGATAGCAATCTTATTAATTTAAAAGAAAGCTAAGATTCATTTGTAGATTAAACTATCATTTTCGTTAGTGATTTTATCGACCTTAACGAAGCGATAGTAAGTATAGTTTTGTAAATCATATTATGCCCAAGTCAATCGCCAAGCCTCCTCCTCCACGCCTAAGATGGGACGTATGAAGTATGCGTATGATTCTCTTATATCAGGTTGAGGGATACTCCTAGATCAGGTTAAGAGATACTTCTAAATCAAGTTAAGGGATACTCACTTATTAGGTTAAGGGATACTCCTAGCCTAAATTAGGTAATAGCTCCAAAGTACGTATAAATCATGTTAAGGGATATTATAGAAGGAATACTCCGAAAAGCGGATAGGGGGATACTCGTAAATCAAGTTAAGGGATACTCACTAATTAGGTTAAGGGATGCTCACTAACCAAAATCAACTTAAGGGATACTCCTAAATTAGGTAATAGATACTCCAAAGTACGTATAAATCAGGTTAAGGGTTACTATAGAAGGAATACTCAAATTGTCAAATCGTTTGCGCCAGTGTCTTGGTTTTGACACGAGAGCAAACATGCTAGTATTCTATGCGATCTCTAATTTAGCCGAGCTGTGATATTGATTAGCAGGATATCGATAGGAGAAAGGACTTATATGATATGGACAACCGTAATATTTTGCTATTTTCTTTTCTTTGCGGGCGGTCCATTGTGGAATCTTAAGATCCTCATTACGCTAGAATATCGTCTACACACCTTTAAGAATTCACGACACGGCACGTCTGAACCTATTCTATAGAAAAATTCATTGGCTGACGAGGGAATTCCAAGTTGAATTCACGAGAAAAGGCGATATCGCACAAGTCGCGATTCTACTTTATATCCCCCAGCTCACACAAGCTGAAAAGTCGCGCGCAGCTAGGGAAAAGAATTTTTCCACTTATTATATTCGACAGAAAGTGAGTGCAGGACTGGCCGGATTAACCTTGAGTTTTTCACAGTCATACAGAATCTACTAATTTTTTAATACTAGAAGCGGTAGGAATTGAAAAAATGCTTTCAAATGAATTCAAATCGGTAAAGCATTCAAGTTACGCGGGTGAAGAATACATACCGGGCGGAGAGGGACCGCATAAAATGCAGTAAATGTATGTAAATGTGGCTGTGAGGGGGCTTTGAAACGCACTCTACGCCCGGCATATAACCATTTCCTCAAAGCACGCTATTTCATCACCAGTCAAGCCTGTTATTCTTTATCCTTTCAGTTGGTTGTAGCATGAAGCAATTGCTCACAAAACCGAGGCTGATGAGGATGGATTTCTAACAGCTACAGTCATTATCGAATAAGCGCCTACAGCACGTTTGAGAAGGCGTTGGAGACACATATGGCGAGCAGTTCCGTTTATTTTCAAAAATCCAGCCCGATCAAGGCAGTAACAGGACAATCGCTTGGCACTGCTTAATCATGAGAGGATAATACCAGAATCATGTAACAGACGCACTCAGTTTTTAGCTGCCCTTTTTCAGCCACGCGGCTGTAAGGTCGCGCGAAAAGAAAATAATTTTCAGCTTGTTGGAGTGAAAAAAGTGAGGCCAGGCCTGGATTAGTCTATACCTAGAGTTTTTCACAGTCATATGAAAACTACTAATTTTTTAATACTAGAAGCGGTAGGAAATGAAAAAATGCTTTCAAATGAATTCAAATCGGTAAAGCATTCAAGATACGCGGGTGAGGAATACATACAGGGCGGAGAGGGACCGCATAAAATGCAGTAAATGTATGTAAATGTGGCTGTGAGGGGGCTTTGAAACGCACTCTACGTCCGGGATATAGTCTTTTCCTCACAACACACCATAAAATCACAAGCCAAGACTGTTATTCTAAGTCGATTGCGAAAAGCAAACTATGGCAACTGTGTGACCATAAACACAGTGGAAGATCCCGATTAGGTTTAATTAAATTATTATTTTCGTTCGTTATTTTATCGGCCCTAACGAAGTCGCTGACAGTACAGGATACTCCTAAATCAGGTCAAGGATACTCTTAAATCAGGTGTATGGATACTCTTAAATCAGGTGAATGGATACTCTTAAATCAGGTGAATGGATACTCTTAAATCAGGTGAAGGGTACTCCTAGATCAGGTGAAGGGATACTACTAAATAAGGTTAAGGGATACTCCTAAATCAGGTCAAGTATACTCTTAAATCAGGTGAATGGATACTCCTAATTCAGGTGAATGGGTACTCTTAAATCAGGTGAATGGGTACTCTTAAATCAGGTCAAGGATACTTCAATATCAGGTAAAAGGATACTCCAAAATGAGGTAGGGGATACTCAAAAATGAGGTTTAGGGATACTTCAAAATCAGGTGAAGAGATACTCCAACATGCAGGCTAAGGGTCGTAAGGGATACTTCTAATTTTCAACTTATTATATTGGACAGAAAGTGAGTCCAGGACTGGATTAGTCTGTAACTGGTTTCACAGTCATACAGAATCTACTTTTAATGATTTTTTAAATACTAGAAGCTGTAGAAATTCTTCGAAACGGCTTTGAATTTGAAGCATTCAAGGTACGCGGGTGAAGAATACATACCGGGCGGAGAGGGACCGCATAAAATGCAGTAAATGTATGTAAATGTGGCTGTGAGGGGACTTTGAAATGCACTCTACGCCCGGCATATAGCCATTTCCTCAAAGCACGCTATTTCATCACCAGTCAAGCCTGTTATTCTTTATCATTTCAGTTGGTTGTAGCATGAAGCAATTGCTCACAAAACCGAGGCTGATGAGGATGGATTTCTAACAGCTACAGTCATTATCGACAAAGCGCCTACAGCAAGTTTGAGAAGGCGAGTTCTGTGACCGGCAGTGTGCATATGTGACGAAAAATATCTAAGTGCCATGAAAGCAACCTTCCAATATAATATGCCGGCCGCAAACGAAGCACGATTTTTTCGTTCTAGAACCAGAAATGCAATCGTTTGACGGTTCTTTATCGAGCTAGGAGCATTAGGTTTGGAATTTAGTTTGTATATCCTTCATTCAACAAACAAAAAAAATCGACTGCCGGCCATTTAGTCATTTGAGTTCTGTGACCGGCGGCTGCCGGTCATTTAGACACTTCTTTTTTAAATTGCAGCTATACAATAACACTCCAATATCCTATGTCAAAACAAAATACGGCAACAATAATACCGTCCTAGTGCACGAGTCACAAAAAACAAATCAAAACGTGAATAAGCGTAATACATCTGATAAGGACTAAAACCTGATTCGTAAAACTAAATACGAATGCACGTTTGCATAAATAAACATTAGTTAGCATGGCGATACAGTGAAAATAAAAACGATTGCAGAAAAAAAATATAAATGAAGGCGAAAGAAACTGTAAAACAATAATGTAAATAATATTTCAGTGCAAGTGTACACGAATCTTATGCATTAAAAAACCGGCTCAGCAGAATTTAAAGCGACCAAAACACGTGCAAACCACAAATCATATTCATATGTTTTTAGTTAAACTAATTAATGGCCGATTAATTAAACCGTTAACGACAGGAATTAAAAAATTAAATGACAACACAAGACTCACCCACGTTCTTCGTCAATCATTCTTACAGGCTGTAGAAGTTTCTCCGAATTCAAACTTGTTTTTCAGCCTTTAGATTTGGTAAAGCCAGCGAGCTAGGAAAAACACGTGCGACCCGTAGAAGGCTAGAATATATTAGAATGACTTATATATGCTAATTAGGGGTCTACGCGCGTGTACCATTTGTCGGAAGTCAAAGTTTCCCGCTCTTTTCTTAGAGTAGGAAACGAATTTCCAGCCGGATGTGGATTGGTTGAAATGGTAAGCAGCCCAGTTCTCATACATTTGTACCAGTGAAAACGCCGAGAATGCACATTAATTTTTAAAACAAACTTACATTAATATATTATATATATACACTCGATTGCAGAAACGTTGTAGTATACATTTATACATTTATACAAATACCTAATGAGATGCATATTGCAATTTTACTTTTTTAACCCTCAAAACCAATTAATTTATAATCTGTAGGATATAAAACACAAGAATAAAATATTTTGACGTTCATTGAATGTAACAAATAATAAATAAAGCTAATTTTCTGTTTTGCATATCATTAAATACTGAATAAATGAGGTATTTGTATAAATGTATACTACAACCTTTCTGCAATCGAGTGTATATATATATATATATATACCGAAAGATATGGTTTAGGAGTTGCCGGATTAGTAGATTCAAGAGTCCTTGCGCTGGATGTGAACTTCATGCTTGCAAAATAATTAACATATGCCTTGATTTGGGAAAGAGTAAAGAGGCCATTCCGAAGGCGCAAAGTCACAATCTATTTTTTCATGGTATATGAGGACAATTGTAGAAATGCAACTGGGCTCCCTGTGGTATTTTCACCTGCGTCGTACCACAGGCAGTACATACTTTTAAATAGTAAACAATAAACGCACACCATCAATATATATTTTTGAACACAAATAAGAATCACTAATCACGTTTTCTGTTTTCACTTGAATAGCATTGATCGATGCTTGGAAACGGTACAGAATATCCATTCGTTTGGAATAAAGACTATATATTTACCCCTTGCGGTATATATTGTAACTGTACGCCGCTCTATTTTCTGTTTTAGATTGTCATCTGAAACGAAGACAAGTGAGGAGCTTTCGAACGTCTTTTTCGATTCCTTGTTTGAAAAAGAAGAAACGAAATGGGAAAATAAGTGGAATAAATTCACAGATTTTCACCGAGTACCCTTTAAAGTATCCTTTTCATAAAAGCCATATTTTTTCATTAATCTTTCAAAATAGCTACACCAAAGTAATTTTTCTAGTGATGTTAGACTTTTCACATTGATTTCAAGTCGAAATAATGAAGCAATTTTTTTCGTCGATCCGACACTCCACCTTAGAAAAGTCCGATCCAAGAAAAGAATCCAGATTCATATTTTCCACAATTTTGGATTTTGAGGCAAAAAGTAACATATTCTAAAAGAGCAAGTGAAATAGGTGTCAATGGTGTAATTTGTTTTGTTTTGTTCGTAAAAGAAATGGTTTTACGAGCATCAACAGTATCTACCCGAAAGCCTCTTGTACGCCTATTTAACACACCCACCTCCCCAACGGTACTAGGTACTACAATTGGCCTTTCTGGGGCCAAAATCTAGCTCTTACTAACGTTACTAATCAGATTACAAGGGTGTCCTTTCTCCGCAAAACCAGACCAAACATGCTAAAGTCCAATGCGATCTCTGTTTTAGCCGTCCTGTGACTTTGATCCCGCGCAGGGTATCGATCAAATTCTACTAGAGACTTTCCGAGCACGGTATAAAGTCTATGGTATGGATAATCGTACTATATTTGTCACTCCCCTTTTTGGAGGTGTTATCGCAAAGATCACGGCATGATGGCAAGTATGTGCCTTGTCTATAGTCCCGGACTCACTTTCAAGCAGTAAAGTCGCGCTCGGAGCAGAGAAAATAATTTTTTAGCTTGTTGGAGCGAAGTCCAGCGCTACATTCATTCTGTACCTTGAGTTTGTCACGGTCATACAGGATCTACTCTATAATTTGTCCATCCTTAAAGTGTTATGAATTGAAAAAAAAAAAAAAGGTTTCCAAATGGCTTTAAATGTGAAGCATTCAAGGTACGGATATAGACGACTACATCCCGGGCGAAGAGGGTCACCCCAAAATGTAGTAAATGTATGTAAAACTGGCTGTGAGGGGGCTGTGAAATGCACTCTACGCCCGGGATATAGCCATTTCCTCAAAGCACGCTATTTCATCACAAGCAAAGCCTATTATTCTTTAACCTTTCAGTTGGTTGTAGCATGAAAGCAATCGTACACGAAACCGAGGTTGATGAGGACAGATTTCTAACCATTGCAGTCATCATGAACGAAGCGACTAACAAAACATTTGAGAAGAAGTTTGGAGACATTTTATCTCGACATTTTAGCCACTGTCTAAAGTTAAATCTTTGCTTAAATCTTAAAAATATATTAGCCTTTTGTGAAAGAAGGTGCATAGCCGTAAAAAATTCGATTGGGTTTGTTTTGCGCTTGTTCTTGATTGCAATCGAACGCCTTCAACAGTTACAGAACACTAAGTCAAGAGTGAAACGCAAACTATGACATCTCAATGGCCGGGCATGAATGTGAAAGATCCCTATAGAAATTTTATTTTGAAAGGAAAGATTTATAAATTAAATTATTATTTCCTTTGGCGTTTTAATGGAATATTATGTTGGATCCCATCCAAACCAAACTCATGTAGCATATACTCCTATAATGAGGTGCGTGGAAAATGCCTTTCACCGACAGCGGACCGGCAACGGTGTGCGTTATCTCGATTGCTATGAAACTGAAACGGATTATCGCTTGATTAAGTCAAGATCAAAAGCACGACTATTTTTGACATGCTCTTTCCGTCTATGGTTGTTGTCAATGATTGTTTTGTCCTGTGAGTTTTGGAAACAATTGATAAGAGCTCATCTTAGGAGATTGCGATTGAGGCCGGATCCGAAGAATCCCGAGTCCTTTTGTTTCTTGGAATTTTATCACGTGACTTTTTGGCGCGAGAATTTTAATTTCCATTGTCAACCATGTTGGTTTTTTAACAAAGAAACATGATACAAACAAGAAACAAGACTTTTCTCCTTTTAACCATATTTTACCCCTAAAAATGTCTGGTAAAACATCAAGTAACGAATATTTACAAGTCGTCTTCCTGATCGACGAAAATTCGTCGAATATCAACGACAGAATCACAGGAAAAGATGCTTCTAACTCAGTTTGTTTGTGTGTTTTGAGGATTCTTTCGTACATCAATGAACTCCGAGATCAAAATAACTCCACTCTTCGTTGGGGATTTAAATTCTACGACTCCAGATCTCTGAATCAAAGATACCAGAGACATAATTTTAAAGAATTCTGCGTTTCTGAGTTCGAACATTTTGAGAAAGACGTCAGCGAACGCTTTGAGGAAGAAGTAAAAGGTCGAGCACAAGAACAAAATGATGAGGAAATGTCTACTCATACGGATGATGAATTTGCTTCTAATACGACTACAACAAGACCAACAGCTTCAAAATCTCTCACTTGTGCGTTAACTGATCTTGTTCATGATTTCCAATGGGAGATCAATGACTTGAATTCTCCTTTACGAACCACAAGGCGATCAAATCTACTTCAAAACAATGCTCGGAGAGCTAACAATATCGTGTTTCTGTTCTCAAAATGTCCGAGGAATTTGAACTCTCTTCGCGAATTTTGTGGCTTCAAGGTTCAAGATTTAAATTCTTTGAAGAATGCTATGATGTCTGATGCTCTCTTTAGAGAATTTAATGAAGTTTATAAGATCAATCTGAATTGGATTAACACTGAGTATAGTGATGTTATGGTGAGTGAAGCGTGGATTTTTAAAATTGTTTTCAAGTTTCTGCGAAATCAACAGTTTCTAGAGACTATGGTAGAGACTAGATAAACTAGTTAGTTTCTAGAGACATTTAGTCAAGGTTTTTGGCTTGGTCTGTCATAGATTTGATTGACAACAGAAAAAGTGTACCTCGTCTGGGATTGTGTGGGCCGCAAAGAAGGAAAAGCGCTCTAACTGAAATGCACCTCAGATCAAAGTTTCAATAGAGTGGTTTCCAGACAGTCACTCTGAAGGGCAAAACAAATGAAATGTTCCCCTTGGGAATACTCCATTTTATTACAGTTCTGTTCAGTGACCTCAAATAATAGTTCCAATCAAGGTGAGGGTGGAGTTGCCGCGCATGATAAGCTGTAGTTTTGCTGTGTGAGGAAATTCCAAACTCGACATGAAACTATCATTATGTTCATGGTCACTGAACGGAACTGTAAAATAGAGTATTGAACTCTTGGAGGTTCAGAATAGCATGGTGGTAAATCACTCTCCTCTCTTCTCTGAGGTCCAGGCTTCAATTTCCAGTTGCCCCATGACTCTGAGGGTTTTTCCTGCTCTCCATTTTTTCCTCTCTCGTTTGGCCAAGTTTTGTTGACAATTTTAAGAAGATTCCAAATTTTTTAGCTAATTTCTATTGCAGTGTCCAATTAGTTTGTTTTAGGAAAATAATTAGATCATTGTGCTATTGACTCCAACGAACAGTCTAATAAATGGCAAATGATTTGTTTTTATAGGACCAAGATGTTGTATACATGATGGAAGCATTTCTTCAAATGTTCAGCGGCACACTTATTCCATTACAGTCTCTTGTCTGCACCCAAAGTAACCCCTCTTCATCACTGGATTCTTCAATTACAGAGCATTCAAATTCTTCTACACAGTGTGGCCTGATATTTCCAGTCATGTCTGTACTAAATCAGTATATGGGAAAACTTAAGTGTGCTGGAAATGATGGTCAGTCTTCTACTAGTATGGTAAAGTTACAAAATCCTGAAGATAGTGCAGTACCAGACAACTTTTGGGTTGGATGGCTATGTTCTCCAGGTAAATATGGCCACTTTAATTTAACTGAGCACTAACTTTACATCAGTGAGAATCAAGGGTGGTGTTGAGATAGCCAATTGACCCAAGCCTCTGCGGTCTTGGATTCAATTCCTGGAGGTTATTTCAGGGTTTGATAAAATTTGAAAGTTTGAAAGTAATGGAGCAATTCAACCCAAAGTCTTATAGTAATCACTGGTCTTATTTTCTCTGTTCATTTTACAAGCACTTAATGATCTATTTTTATATATTCTTTTTAGGTGCTAAGCCAGTTTTTCACTGTACTCTGCAACTAAGTTCAATGTTGTCATCACATTCATCCAAAAATACAGAGGCAAGGGACTCTTCTTCTACCACAAATTCTACCAGCAAACCAACTCTTATAATAAGAAAACAATCTGGTACTGAAAGCATAGTTTCTTCTCATAACATCTCAACATCTGAATTAGACGTTATATCCACTGAAAGTGAAAACAATAACACCCAGAAAAGTTGTCCGAATGTGTTCTGGATTAAAGGGGCTGTGAGAAGAGATAAAATCTGTCCTTCTTGGTTTCACCTAACAAAAGTTTACACTTGTGTAGCCATGGTAACAGAGAAAGGAAATGAGCTCACTTGGTCAGGACTTTCTGGCTGGTTTCAAAGACTAATGCTGACCTTAGCCAAGCAGAATTTATCGCTGGTATGTGTCCTTTAATCCTGTGGAGTATCAAGGGTGTTGTGAGCTGAATTTATTAGGTCTCTCCCTTGATTCAAGCATTTTTCTCTGGGTTCTACAGTTGTAACTCCATCCACAAAACCTAGCATCCTAAATTCCAATTCAACCTATGAGTAAACCTTGTCCTAACTTAGTTCAATCCAGAGGTTGTTTCAGGGTTTGATCTGTGAGTTAGCTGTGCCCTGACTTAGATCAGCACAGAGGTTAGTTCAGGGCTGGATCTGTGAGTTAGCCATGCCCTGACTATAAGATCAGCACAGACGTTGTTTTAGGGTTGGATAAAATGTTTAGTTTTATATTATGTGTCAACTTATAACTATGGTAACCTTGTATAATATTATCTTGTGTATTTTAGGTCATAGAGCTGAGAGATCCAGAGTCTGGGATACCTGTCACTTCAGTACTCCAGCCTTTGACATCTGTCTGTGGTGTTCTCAGCATTGTTAACTCCAGTAAACTTCTTACACTGGAAAAACTTCTTCTCTGGAATCAGAGAAACTCCTCTAAAAGAACAGTAGATAGCAGTGAATGGCTTTTAGATGAGGGTTGGAATATTCCAGAAACTCCGGATCATGGAACAGCAAGAAATCTAACATCCAGTGAGATTCATTGTCCATTGAATGTACAATCTCCAGGTAAAATATTTTGACTGACAAGATATTTTAAGAAATTATTATTTTTTGTTTTCAAAGAACATTTGCACATGAATTAGTGCAAACACTGTATATGTATTTAGAAATCAGAACTTTATTACAACTACACTATTTAGTATTAACAACACCGATGAAACAATAGGAAAACAATAAACATTGAACTATTTTGTACTTCATAGTGTACAATAAGTAAAATAGAGCGGATGCAATTAAACTGTGAAATAAGATCAAACTAGATACTAACTAATAGTATCTATTGCATCCGCTCTAATGACTGTTTTATGGATTAAGCGTAAAAAAAGTTCTAACTACTTTCAATCAACACTAAAAATCAGAACTGAACAATAGACAATAATCAGTTTTGTGCATATATACATGTAGTATTTAGCACAAAGCAAAGGTTTCATTTTTCCTTTTTTTTCTCTCTCTTCTAGCTGGCTGTTCTTCTGTAGCTTTTTCTTCACAAGATCTCAATAGTTGGTCTCTAGGATTGGCTTGTCTGGAAAAAGGACCAGATGTTGTACAACCATCTTCAGAAAAATGGTAAAGTACACTTCTTTCTTTTGATTATTAATAAATTTCTTAAAAAAACTTTCTCTTTGAATAAAAATATCTGTGTAAGAGTTAAAGATCCCTTTTTGCTCTTTTATTTTAAATTCAATGCTATTATACTGTAGTTCTGATGATGGAACCACTCAAGAAAGCTCTTTGATAAAAAAACTCAAAGAACTGTACAGCAAGAAAAGAAGTAAGAAACCAAAGCTTGAAGTCAAGAAAACCAAATTAAAACACTTGGAAAAAAGAAAGAAAGAAAAGAAGATGCATGAACAAGTTAAAAAAGAACTTAAAAAGGAAAAACCATTGCTCAGGTAAACTACCAAATGCTTTGTGCTGCTGCATTAATAAATTGGGGTTCTTTACTGACCAGGAGGTCCAAATAGGGAAAAACTGTGCCAGAGGTCCTGAATAACATTTTGTTCCACAGATCTCAGCAGGTATACACCTATTTCAAGAAATACTGTATTGTTAGTCAGAGATTTGAAATCTGACTGAGACCGAGTAACACACTGCAAATTGCCGAGCAACATACTTTTAGTCCATGGGCCAGGGCTCGACCATGGTAACACTAAGGGGGACAAATTGTGAGTTATGCCAGGTTAAAGGTCACCTAAAGTTGTTTCAAAATTTATATGATAGCATTCCTAAAAGAGTAGCTTTGTGGTATTTTTTGTAACATCAAATTATTGAAAAATATCGATTTAGCATGAAAACGAGGCTGGGATAGAGTAATTTATAAAAATAGCTTTGCATGATTTTAAGCTCGATATTTATTTATCACATGTTAAAACAATAGAGCTACTATATATTATTACATTTAAAAGCTGGCTTACTTTGAAATTACTTATAAAAATGATTAAAAAAGGAAGAAAATATATTTGCTGATCCGCAAAGCATTTTGGGTAATTTTCAAGATGGCGGACTATTTGTGTGGTAAGTAGAGTAGAATTTTCAAGCAAAATCAGCTCAATTAAACACTTTTAAAGACTACGAAAATGAAGATACTGATAATATAGATATTTCTAACAATGTTAGAAATCGGAATTTGCATTTTTTCAACAGATTTGAAGCTTTGTCTTGTCGATTTTATAGTCCTTACATACCTTAAAGAGACGTAAAAGCATTTTTGATTTTCTTTCTTGTACAACAGATCTTAAAAAGTGTATTATTCATTGTACTGATGATAATAGTCAAAATTTAACTTCCCCCAAAGACCTCGGATCTTGGAAAACATTGCTAAAGGCTGCAGAAATTCGTAATCACAAAGCAATTCTTGATGTGGCTAGGGATACTAACGAAGGAGAAATACCGGCAAACGTTATGTATCATAGAAAATGCCGAAGTATTTTTACTCTGAAAAGAGATCTTGAAAACCTTTCTCGATCAACTGAAGATGCTGATGATGTGCAAGAGCCTGAGCAAAAGAGATACGCAACTAATAGACAACCATCAAGCTCGAGTAGGACATACGAGGAGATATGCATTTTTTGTGAAAAGAAAAGTAAATATTTAAAATCTTCAAGAAATCGAGAGCGTTTGATTCAGTGTAGAGATTTGCGTGCTGATGACTCCATTAGAACAACTGCTATTGCTAAAGATGACACTAAGATAATTGCCATCGTAAGCCGTGAACTAGTAGCCGCCGAAGCTTGTTACCACCGTTCATGCTATCGAGCTTATACTCGCCCTGCTAAAGTGAGCAATTCAAATGAATTTCAAGACGGGGATGAAGTTGTTGATGTTGATGATTGGTATAAGGACATTGAGACTCAAGCTTACGAAAAGCTTTTCGAATTCATACGTTCTTTATTAGAGAATCCAAGATTAATAAAGTTGGTTGACCTTAGAAACTTACTAATTTTCCACATGAACTCAATGGGCGTTACCGAAATTACTGAGTCAACCAAGAAATACATCCGCAGAAAATTGGAATTTGAGTTTGGCAGTCTTTTGCAGTTTGAGGACCTTCTTGACAACAATAAGCTGTTTGTTATTCCTGAAAGTCTCTCAAAACGTGAATTGGCTAAGGAACTGGCAAAACTTGCGCAACAACAAGAAGATATAACTATGCCATCAAAGATCAAACAAATTCAGGAAGCTAGTCTATATATTCGGAATGGTATTTTGTCAAATAACAATACAGATGTGTCGTGGCCTCCAAAACCTTCAGAACTCTGTCAGAATGCAGTAAACATACCGGAAGAACTCAAGACTTTTCTTTACACTGTTTTGACTGGGAATACTGAGATTCCAACTGAATACCCTCAACGACTGGAGCGCCTAATCAGTTCTTATGGACAAGATCTTATTTATGGTGTGAGCGGTGGAAAAGAGAAACCCCCTAAACAGATATTGCTACCTTATGCAGTCAAATCTTTGACTAACAATGTTGAGGTCATACAGATGTTAAACAGATGCGGACATGGTATTGCCTACTCGCAAGTCGAGGAAATAAACACAGCACTTTGTCTTAAAAAATGGCATCAACGCCCAACAATGACGTTCCGCTGCCCGAAGATATACAGCCGTATATTGAGACAACACTTGGCTGGGACAACATTGATCGATTGGAAGAAACGTTATCTGGAGGAGGAACTTCTCATCGAGTAAATGGTATTGTCGTTCAGGCCAGACATTTTGGTCCAAATCTTCCTGCACAGCCAGAATTTGAGATTGCAAGAACAAAGAAAAGAAGCATTGAGCCTCTGCAGCACGCTGAGATTCCTCCATATAACTGCCGGAGATCGTTGTGGCCCTCGAGCAAGGAAATATGTTGAAGTCACTTCTGAAGAATTGATGGCAAATGCAAGAAAGAAGAATCTGATTTGGATTTTAGTACGACTCCATGCAAGAGAAAGACAGAGAGCAAGTAGCTGGACTGGTTTTAACATTTCCATCCGCAATAAAGTAGAAGTCACAAAAGACAACATAGGATATTTACCAACTATCAACTCACCTGCTACAGACATGGCAACGGTCCATGAAGTACTAGTACAATCTTTGAAGATAAAGAACCAGCTCAAGTTGAAAAGTATCGTCCTTGTGTTTGACCAAGCGCTGTACGCAAAAGCAACTGAAATTCAATGGAAACATGACCAACGATTTAAAGATATCGTACTAAGGATTGGAGTGTTCCATACAGCTTGCACCTTACTGTCTATCATTGGCAAACGCTTTCAAGATGCTGGGCTTAGAGATCTATGCATCGAGGCAGGTGTGATAGCAGAAGGTTCTGTCTCAGGAGTCATGGATGGCCGTAGATACAACCGTGCAGTTAGATTCCACAAACTAATGTACTGAAGCACTTATGAGGTTGATATGGAAAGGCTTTCGGTCATGGATCGAGGAAAACCACAAGGAATCAAATAGGAAAGTTGATGCTTTCTTCAATGGACTTGAGACACTTTACGACAATGTTTGTGAGGCAGAGTTCAATAAACAAATGGGAAGTTCTAGTTTTGCTGAATTCGTTAAGCTCTATGACATGTATATAGACTTTCTACGAAAGCATAATGGTCAGCTCTCTGAATTTTGGATGTCATATATTGACATTATGGAGATCCTTCTGGGACTTTTAAGAGCATCAAGAGAGGGTAACTGGGAGCTTCATATCTCTTCTATCAGGGGAATGGTTTCGTGGTGCTTTATTATGATATTTATCTGCTTACTTGCTAGAAATGTCCCACCTCGAAGAAGATCACCAAGATGTAATAGAGTACTTTAGAGCCGGTGGCTTTTCTGTACAGATTGGTGACGACAATCCATTTGGAAGAATACCCGTAGATCAAACCGTTGAAGAAACCGTTAATAAAGATACACAGACTGCTGGAGGAACCAAGGGATTCAGCTTGAAACCTGGTGCTGTGAGAAAGTACTACTTAGTTGCAGAATTTCGAAGCATATTTATGCGTCAGCTTAAGGATATGCTTCATCTGAACACAGCAAGCAGAAAACACACTGATCTTCAACCAAGTAGGATGGCAAAAGATGAAGCAGATGTAAATGCATTACTCTTATTGCTAGAAGAAAGCTGGATAAATCCTTTTAACAGTAATCAACAGGATCTTGTTTGTTTATCTACCGGTAAACTTGCGACTCCAGAAATTGCCAAAGATTTGATTCAAGCCAAAGCTCTTGGTGAGGAAGCATACAAGTCATTTAGAGAAAACCGACTCGAGTCTAATCCACCAAAGTCTAATTTCTATGATAAAATGACCAAGCTCCAACTGAAAACATTTGGAAATCTGTCCAAGAAGATGAAAGTCGGAGGAGGAACAAGCAAGGAAGTTATAATAAAGGCAGATAGAGCTTTATTTGCACAGATGCTGATCATTGCTGAGAACAGAAAGCTGAATATAAGTGATGTTCTTTGTCACCCACTTGGACCCCTACCTTGGTCTCTGGCATCTGCTGATGGATCGTTAAGGAAAACAAATAAATCATCTCTGTTAAACGACCTGAAGAAGAACATACCAGCGGCAAATACCATTCCACAGCCAAGTGCACGAATTATTGATGGGATGTTTTTTGTTCAGAAAATGAAAGTTGACCAGAAGACATTTGGTGACGTAGCTGAAAGTCTCATGTCTATGATCCTAAATGAAGGAAACGAAAGCGAACGTATCGATGTTGTCTTCGATGTTTACAAGGATGAATCGATCAAAAATGCCGAAAGAGAAAAGAGGGGTTCTGAAAGTGGACACGAGTTTAAAAACATCAAATCAGATCATAAGATTCGTCAGTGGTCCAAATTTCTAGCAAGTTCCAAAAACAAGTCCCAACTTATTAAGTTTATTTCAGAAGAATGGAGAAAGGAGAAGTATCAGGAAAGATTAGCTGAACAATCAAAGACTATCTTTGTAACAACAGAAGACCACTGTTATGAAATCACTTCATCAGGTTCAGCAGAAAGGGAGGACCTTCGATCAAATCATGAAGAGGCTGACACAAGAGTTCTATTCCATGCAGCAAATGCAGCATCGGCAGGCTACGAAGCAGTTGTGATTAGTTCAGAAGATACCGACGTATTTGTTCTCTGTTTGGCTTTCAGTAGTTATATTCCATGCTCATTGTACGTGAAATGTGGCAAGAAGATTCGAACAATGTACATTGACATTTCAAATGTAGCTCGAATGTTAGGATCGCAGGTATGTACGTCTCTTCTCGGATTTCACGCCTTTACAGGCTGTGACAGTGTCAGTGCTTTTGCGGGAAAAGGAAAACTAGCTGCATTCAAAATGCTGAAAACAAACAAATTGTACCAAGACCTATTTCACCAAATTGGAATGCAGTGGGATTTCACAGACGACGTGTTCTCAAAGATACAAGAATTCACATGCAGAATGTACAGCTCCAATCCTGGAACCAAAGAAGTAAATGAGCTTCGTTATAGATTATTCTGTGTGAAGAAAGGGAAACTAGAATCGCAACAGCTACCGCCCTGCGCTGACTGCTTAAAACTCCATACACAACGTGCAAACTACCAAGCAGCCATCTGGAGAAGAAGTCTGCAAGGCTGCCCTAACGTTCCATCACCTATTGGACACGGGTGGATTCACGAAGACAACAAGTTTGTAATCAAATGGATGAGCGGTGAACCAGCCCCCACAGCTGTCCTAGAATTCCTTTCCTGCTCTTGCTCACGCTCATGTAAACCATCAAGCTGTATGTGCATTATAAATGGCCAGAAGTGCACTGATATGTGCAAACTACGTGACTGTGACAATCGTGTAGAAGATGAAGATCTCGAAGATGATGAATGTTCAGAAGAAGAAGAGGATGATGAAGACAATTAAAGAGGCCATTAACAGTAAGTTTGTATAGAGTCAGACGTTTGATATTGAAAAATAGGCTACGCGAAGAACAATATAAATGTATCAAATATATTTTCCAACTATTCTTTCCCTTTAAAGCACATAAATCACAAAATAACTTGTTGCCATGGTAACTACGATATTCTAAAACTCCCTAGAGTAGCTCATGTTGAGCTTACTGAATACCTTGTCTATCATTTTGAAATGATTGCATATACATTTCAGGCCTTATAATAAACTTGAATAGCTGGAATATTAGTATTATCTAAATTTCGATTTTAATTGAGTGACGTCATAATATCACGTGATTTCAGCACTAAAGCTACTCTTCTGACATTGCTATCACTGAAAACCATAAAGTAGAGGGTGCAAGCTTTCCAAAAATGTATGATAGCATTTGTCCCCCTGACTGTTACCGAAGACCTTATTTTTGGGGGCCTGGCCCATGGACTATTTCATTTGATTGGAATAATATTATTGTGAAGTATGAACTTTGAGTTAGAAATGTGTTTTTTCCTTTTCCAGCCAGAAAACATAAAAGCACAACATTCTGTTTAGTCTCAGATCTCCCATTTCAGATCTTTTGAAATGGGTGTACATCGTATTGCAACCATGCTCATGTGTGTTTCATATGTTGATTAATTATTTCAGTGGCTCAAATGGTCATCCACCTGTTGCCCCCTCGTACAATGTCCCCAACAACAATGATGAACAGAAAGAAGACATTGATGTTACGAGTGAAGAAAAGAAGAAAGAGATGACGATATTGCTGGAAAGCCTCCAATTGGATGGTAATAAATATTTATTATTACTTGTTGCTGCATGCATCCCTTACATGAGTCGAATAAAGGGACAAAAAACCTGGCTGTTATTTTGGTTGTCATGGACAAGCTGTGATGACAACAAAGTGTGCTTGTGCCTATGATTTAAACGCTTTTTAAAAATTATGTTTTGTTTTTACTTTCGGCTGCTGGCTGTTTGTGTTTGGTAAATTACCAGTTTTTGTTTATATTCAGTTGAACAAGACTTAAGGAACTTCTTAAAAGATGCATATCATCAAGCAGTTACAAGCGTAAGTAAAAGAAACACACCTGGTTAAAGAAGATTTTGCAATGATTACGAAAAATTTGACATTATTGATGTGATGCTATGTTTTTTTTCCAGATGGACAGTTTGACCAGATTTATTGACAAATGTATAGCAGTGATTGACTTTTACCTGAGAAAAAATGTGACTGTCAAAGAAGAGGTGAGATGTTTGTTGATCAATGAAGAAAGTAGGTACTGTAGTTTTCACAGGCTGCCCATTGGTAGATTAACCAATAATGTTGAAGTTATTGAAGACATGGTTGTATTCCTCAATGAATATTGCTTGTTTTCAGCTGACTATACAAGGTGTGCTAGCAGACTGTCTTCTGCTCAGTAACCTTACGATAAGGGACAAGTATGACGGACTAAAGACATTTGATTGCAAGCAAAACAAACTAACAGAGTAAGTTTTTAAGCATTCTAACACGGAAGGCAAAAGAAAAAAAAATTGTGAATGTAGTGGACTGCTTCTGAGAAAGGGCAGTAATCTTGCCAGGGGGCAAAACAAAACAAAGATGTCGGAAAATACATAGTTTCATGTGTTTGTATTTTTTATATGGGTAAAGGTGATCAATGTGCCATCTTAATTCATCTTTTATTGTATTCTCTTTTGGTGAGCTGTTAATATCAATCGAGGTTTTGCACCATCATGTGACGGCAGCCATGTTAGATGGCAGGGATGATACAATAGTTTTACATATTAAAAAAGAATTCAATTCCTAAGAGCAAAGGAATTTTATTGTTCTGCCATCTAACCACAGGCAGCCCAAGCTGCATTATGGGCACATGCACGAGATGATGCAAAACCTGTATTGACCTCATTATCACAACAATCATCATAATGCCTTGCAATCCAACTTGGCCTCCATTTCACCAAAGTTAAGTCCATTGTGTTACATAAATCACACAGAGTAATCAATGATTGCTCATTCTCCCAGTCCAGAGGCTTTTAATCTTATTCTCTATACAATTCTGACAGGTATCAGCTGCAAGTGTTGTTAAGACTAGAGATGATATGTGCAGGAGGTGAAAGTACTTCCGTGATAGATGAGGTACATGTAAATCAAATTAGACTTTCAATTACGTGGGGAAAATATGGCATTATTTGTTTATCAATATGTTTAAGCTTGTTCTAATATTTTCATACTGTAATCAACTGAATTCTCTTAAAAGTTAAGTAGACAGTAATAAAACCAAATAAAACCAAGGGGGAGGACAGAAAGAGGATCTACTTTATTCTCTTACATTATTTTTGAATTTGGAAGGTTCCTATTAACAACCTTTCAAAGCTTCCCCTCTCTTTGCCCATTGGGGATGAATCTAAAATGCCTTTTTCTAAGAATACATGTACTGTAGTTTGATTTAACTAATAAGCAATATTATTACTATCGTCTAGGTTGTTGTTATGTTGAGGTCCATCTCATTCATCAAGGATCCTGGATTTCTGAGGGATTTTCTCAAAGAAGTCATACTGACGAGGTATAAATCTTTAGGTTAACATAAGCCACTTGTTATATTTGTGGAATAAACTCAGTAAAGTGTATCTAGAAAGTGTTTTGTACAATAGACCATTCTAACTTGGGTGTGACGTTTTTTAATTTCAGACCATACGTTATTCTCTTTTTTTTCCAGTGGTATCCATATTCATGTGTTTTCTCATGTACAACTATTAAACAAAGAAATGGGACTCTAGAGAATAACATGTGGTCTGATATGGAAAAACATTTATGCCGAAGCTAAGGAGGTCTATCCCCATCAGAGACTCATTCAATTGAGATTAAACTCAAACTTATCACTTCACCCCTTCTTGAGTGCACGTAAAGCACTGCATAACCTGATTCATGTATTCTTGTCTTTGCCAGGTATGTCCAACGCATTCCAAAGTTTCTCTGTGAGATCTATGAAGGATTAATGCAAGACCTCCCAGCAGAACTGCGGTCTCCTTCCAAAAACAGTGAAGAAGAGGAATCTCCTCTGAAGAGAGGTCAAGTTGCATCAGTGGTGCGACCAGAGTCAGATCAACCCCGGTTAGTTCCTGAAACTGTAGTTTAAACTTCATGTCTTGTCATCTCCTTGTCATGTCATCTTGTTGTTGAAGGACAAGATAGGACAACACATGACCTTTTTCAGCATGTGCTTCGATTGGAATTGGAATTTTTGGAAATGATTTTGCTACTTTTATTGCCATAGTTGTTGTTGTTGGTGCTACTCTTGTTGTGAATATGATGTCATGGCCTTGTTTCCTGCTTGTTTTTTTGGGGAGGGGGAGGGGGGTGGGGATAAGGGAGTTGCCTTGGGTACAGACCACTGAGATACTATGTAAGAGATATCTTCACTTCTTCATGATGTCTATACTCCTTTTCCCATTCCAGCAGCGAGGTAAGTCGTCCTCTCACTTGTCATCGCAGCATTGCAGACATGGGAGGGAAAAGACGAGAAATAGTTATTCCTGGTAAAGCAAAAACAAAGACCAAAACAGGAAAAAAGAAGAACGACAAAACAAGCTGTTCATCTTCAAAGGAAAAAAGGTAATGTACAAATCTGTGTGTATTTTAACTTATGGCAACAGTTGGGGAAAAAGAAGGAAGGTTTAAGGATAACAGCCATCCAGACTTGTGTCTGGCAAGAATTGGAGCTTATCTGGCCAAATCTTTGCATAAGTGGTAATTTTGACCAGTAATATTAATTCCATAAAAGAGGTAAAGTATGACTGATCTAATTTGAAACTAATCTGGCCAGTTGTCATGACTGGTAACTGACTATGCATTTTTTTTTTTGCCCTTGTCAGGGGAATCAAAATGCTTAGTGTCATCTTTGACAAATGGTAGCTTGGAATGTTAATTATTCTACCACCATGAAAGTATTTGGAACTTCCTGAGAAATTCATGAACATATTATGTTTCTCTATTAGTGATCGAGGTAAATCCCAGAAAACTCCGGTCAAGAAGGTGCGCAGAAACCTGTTTACTGAAGGAGACGAAACACCAGGAATGACTGGTATCTCAATGAGCAAGAGTAAATTGAAAGTGCCTTCAATATTTGGTAAAGAAGATAAGTCTGGTCAACATAGAAACAAAGAAAGCAGACGACATTTGGTAGCTCACTCTAAGATGGTGAAAGAAACTCCTGGGAGAAGGCAAATTCATAATGCTTTGTGGCAAAAACAGCACAGAGCAAGGTTAGTAGACTGTTGAAATTTATTCATTCATTTGTCAATCCACTTGTCCTTCCTTCTGTCCATCCATTTTCCCATTTTAATCTATTCTTCGTTTCCATTTTCCCATCAATTAATCTTTTCTTCGTGCACCCCTCTCGTCCTCCCTCCTACCACTTGTTTGTCCATTCATCCCATCCCACCAGGACCCCACTTTCCATTCTTTTACCACCTACCTCTCTCCCAAAACCTGCCCATGCATCCATCTGTCCATATTTTATTCTCCCATCCTGTCCTTCTGTCCATCTATTTTCCCATCTATTAATCTATTGTCCATGTATCCCTCTCTGCCTCCCTCCTACCACTTGTTTATCCATTCATCCCATCCCATCCCATCCTAACCCACTATCCATCCATTCACCACCTACTTTCCACAACCTGCCATTTATCCGTTCATCCATCCACCCATTTATTCTCCCATCCCCCACCTACTTCTCCATGTACCTCTCTAGCTCCCTCCTAGCTCCCTCCTCCAACATGCATTTTATCCTGAAGGATAATCAATAATATTTTGTTCTCTTCAGAAAACGTACAAGTACAGCAACTGACCTGAACATTGTTAAAGAATCTCCTCTCAAAGAAATCTTAGAAGGTATATTTTCTATTACAAAATTCATGATGATCATGATGGCGATGACTGCACGACAATGATAATAATTAGCAATTAGTCCTCGAGCACAAGTCCGCCGAATGAGCTATTGACTCATAGGTCATGAAGGTGAGAGGACTAATTGTTTTAGTCAAATCTGTGACTAGTGGGTCAAATATGTAGATGCAAACAAGTCTTAAATTAAAGTTAAATTCATTTTTTTGGCTTTCAAAGCTGGCACTTTTTGCTACCTAGTAGGCTATAACTTATAGCTTACTAGTAGCTCATGCAATCAGAATGCAGCATTGATGATAGACTAATAGTCTTTATTTGCACACGGTGGTGATGATCATAATTAAGAAATAATGCTGGTGATGATTATGATTGTGGTGGTGAAGGTGATGACAACGACGACAATGATAATAGAACCATGAACTACTCTGCCTTTCAATATTGCTGTTCCTTCCCATTTAAAATATATCCATAACAGGATATCTGTAACATCAAGCAAAACCAACCAACCAACCAACCAAACAAACAAACTGGGCAATTCATCAAAATAGTAGACATAATATATGAAAACAGACAATAGCATTGACCCAAGAAAGAGTAGTATTGATATAAATTTTTCTTTTCTTTCATAGCTGAATCTCTTCCTCGTCGCAGCCCTCGGCGACACCCTGGATCAATCTTCCAGCGAAGTCAGTCATTTTATGGCGCCAATCCAAAGTCGTGTCCTCTTGTAAGAACATGGAGCTCTTCATCAATACGCAATGAATCTCCTATTAAAAAACTTGAACTTGATGAAAACACCGATGCCAGTAACTTAGCAACGGATGCCATGGAAACCATTACAACGCCTGTTAAGGATACACAGGATTATGATACAGTCAAGGAGTCACCGCTGCGGTTTCCTCCTCGAAGAAGGAAACGCTTCACCTTGCACACTTTGTTGGCAGAGACGACAACTAAAACAGAGCGAGACTCTTCAAGCAATTCTAAATCTTTGACACCGAAATCCAAAGTAGAGGTTCCAGTGCGGTCTTCTCCAAGACTGTTAAAGAAGCGATCCTTCTCTTGTATTGGATTTTCTAATTCTTTATCTAGTTATTCCAAGAGTGGGAATAGTTCAGACGGTAACAGAATTAGTACACCAAGCAAGGACAAGGTTCTTACCCCGACAAGATCGTCTCCGCGATTCAAGAAAAGCGCCAGCGATTCGTCAGGAATGACTAGAAATCGAATTAGTTTGTCTTCACCTCGCACTGACCAAAATCGCTGGAATCCAGAGAAAAGGAAAAGACTTCAAACGCCACCTCGTTCTGGGCTTTATGACTTCAAACCCGTCGAATCTTTCGGTGATTCGAGTAAAAGGACAAGAACGGAGTCTACAGACCGTTTGATGCATTCTAACAAGTTAACAAAAAATTCAGAGAACGAGGGTGATTCTGAAGACAGCGAAGTTGTCCTAAACTTAAATAAACAGCCACTTTTACTTGATCAATTTGAAGTAAATGAAGTGCGCAGTCCAGATAAATCGGAGAACCAAAGTTCAGCTCGCGAGTACGGCGTTCGTGATGCTCATGATGTGAACTCCATTAGAAAACGGCATTGTCGTGAGACTTCTCCTGGTGTAGAACTAAGAGAGGATATGGAGAATAAATCTCCAACGAACATGGTTAATTCAAGTATCAAAGATGATACTTCCAATGACAAGAACAATAGGATATTACGCTCTAGTCACAGGAGAGCATCCTTTGAGCAGCAATGGGAAGCAATCACCTTATCGCCTCCTTCTAAAAATAAAATATTTGACTGTAATTCGGAGTGCAATGGTGGCAGAAGCGAACGTGACGTTTTAAGCCGAAAACGACTGTCTTTCAGTCCCTCGAAGAAAATGGAAACAAGTCACGGTGCATCCGAGAATCAGCCAAGTGCGTCCGTAGACGAATGTTTCATTAATGAGGACAAAAATGAGACCAAACCCAGGAGTGATGAAGCAACAATGACCAAGGAAAGTGATGATGATCGTGGAGAAAATACTAGATCAGACGACGTGGAAAACTCACTAGACAATACCTTGAAGGTTGCTACTCCTGTACGCAGGTCCCCACGAAAACACTTCGATAAAAACAGCCCCGTTTGTGGATCTCAAAAATTGCTGAGACCAAAACCAGTAGTATCAACCCCACCAGCTAAAAAACGAAGAAAAACGCGCAGTCAAACCGAACAGGAGACCAAAAGGTCAAGCCCTTTGAATCAAATACTAAAACAGCGTAAGAGAAACAGACCTGGGAGCCTTAAGTCACCGAAGAATAAGGCGCATTCCGAGGCGGGCGTAGATACTGCTACTCACAAAGGACCAATGCATGTTATTTCAGTAGGGCAAGCCGACAGCTTTGCGGAGTTGGCTATGGAACTCTTAGATGAATGCTCCAAGTCTTCAGAGGACATGGTATACGATTGGTTCAAACACATCGATAAACAAGAAAATCCAGTTGAGCCCACATCAATGATTGGTGTCCCTGAAATCAATAATGTACAAAGAAGTTTAGGAGTAGCAGACTTTGGTTTTGAGGATGATGATGTTTTTCAAAATCCCCCGAAATCCTTACGTTCCGGGAAAACGCCCTACAAGCCTGCCACGCCCATATCTGCCAAGAGTATTAAGATGCTGCGCGAGTCTCCTCTTTTGGTGAATTCTTCATCGATTTCTGTTCCACCAGGATCTTTTGCGAAAAAATGGTCCGACTCGTCGCCGTCCGGAAGAGAACGGCTTAAGCGTCGGAAACGTTCGGAAGCATTCGGGGGAAATTCGTCAGAACTCGATACGAGCATGAGCGATGATGGGGAGAATGTTATCAAACGAAATCAAGAGAAGAACTCGACTCGATCAAGAAAGAAGTTAAAACTGAACACAGACTAAATTTTTTATGAAATAAATTTTCGTATTGGCGAAGCAAATTGTAAGATGTAAGATGAATTATCACAAGGCAAATGATAGTGTTAATATTTGAGATGTTCACAAAGACATGCATATTCGTTTTTCACAAGTTTTCAAAATTTAAAGTTATTTGTAAATAAGATTTATCCAACTTGAGTTTGTAGCCGACTTTTTGTAGAATGAACAAATCATTAATTCATTTATCAGAGTGTGTAGCAGTGTTTTCTTATGGTTGGTATGAATATGGCTCTGTCTTGTGAACCAAAGAAAAGCTGTTAGTAAGTCGACCGAACGGTTACAATGAGATGCGGGGGAAGTGCGCTATTTGAAGACACTCACGCAGAGTGTAGAGAAAGAGTAAGACAAAGGGCGCGTTAGCTATGGTCCAAGCTTTTCTAACAATTATACGAAAGTGTAAAGTGCACTTTTTAAGATAAGGATGCGCTTTTTGAGAAAACTATTTATTTATTAGTATTTATACTACCAATATAATCTTTGAGCATTCTAATAATACACTGGGGAGGTGATGTACTATATAATTACCTTTGTTTCATAACTACTAAGATATAAATTTTCCAGTATACGAAATATTATAATATTATAATAATATAGTATAATAAAACAGGTCGTGATGAGAAAACTATTCAAAATGATGAAATAGATATTCGACACTATTCGGCCCTGATATACTTCATGCAATATTCCTCGTATAAGCAACCTTTGCTTTTCCAATTTGTCTTTTTGGGGGTTTTTCTGTCTCGGTAATTGTGTAGGGCGCGGCTATTTTTTGCATTTACACCTATTTCGAAACGATAGTCGGAGCCAAAGGAGATGAACCATATAGGCCGCGATATGAAATTATTCTAAGGCCTCGATAATTCGTGTTCAGAACTATGCCCATAGTTCCTTTCGGACTTTGAATGGCTTATCGTCTATCTACTTTGGCTCCAACGGCCTGTGAATATTAGCAAAGGGAGAGCGGTCGCATTGCGAGGAAATTGAACGTATTAGAGTTTATGTATTTAAAAAAAATTAAAGCATATTCAATTATATTCTTTTGCATGTAATAATAATACTAAGCAAATTTGATTTAACGAAAAGTAAAAGTCACTTTTATAATGATCCCTCTTTTCAAAGTTCAGAGGAAGACTGGTAGCGACGTTGTAGTGCATGGCATTCTGGGCCTGAATTCATAACACATCAAAAAGCCGTCGGTCTTCTTATGAACTTCAAAATGGCGAATATTAATTAGAAGCACGCGAACGCTCTGATTTGTAATGATAAGGTCATTTTGTATTTATCGTACCTTATAAAAGCTACAGTGCCTATGCGTGGAAGAGACTAAGTTGTGAACCGCACCCAAGTCCCGCTAAAAGGGACTTAGGACATGATTCAGTTGATAAGATACGTACCATTAAAAATATCTTTGCATGCATCGTGTTACAATACTACCTATTTGTTTTATATACAGAACCTTTTAAGGTTTTGTTTCGCTACTGTCACAGTAGTCTGTAATGGACTTCAAGGGCTTGTGCTTCCATTCTCAATCTTTCTTTTTCTATAAAATACAGAGTCACATGTATTTTAAGTTGGGGCGTATAATCTTAAATACCCATATATATTATGTAATTAGTACAATCCCAGACGTCTGGGTTTTTGACTGACGTGAAATCATCAACAGTCTGAGTCAGTGAAGCCAAAATCGTAAACGTTTTTGCTGTGTTGTAATTATAAAGTGGGTCTGTAATAAACTTAGACATTAATTGCGAATCCAATACACTAACCAATAATATAATAATAATGGTGATGATGGTGGTTGGTGATTGGTGGTTGGTGGTGGTGATGGCGATCGTGATGATGATAATGGTGATGACGATGATGGTGGTGATGATGACGGTGGTGGTGAAGATGGTGATGACGATAATGGTGGTGACGATGATGGTGGTGACGATGATGGTGGTGATGATGTTGATGGTGACGATGATGGTGGTGGTGGTGAATACACACTAATAAAGTCAGTTACAATTATCAAACTATTCTGTTTCTTTTAAGTGAGTGAAAAAGTGCAATCAGAGTATTTTTACCTCAGCTTCCTCGTCATAGTTTACAGTATACTCGTAAAGGCACTAAAACAAAAAGAAAGAAACATAAGTATGAACGCGCGAAATGACGTCACTGTTCTCAAAATGCATGCTGGTATAGCTTAGGTACAAACTTGTGTGTCCGTTACCGTGTACATATTGTAGATCAGTACTGAATATTATATACCTGGACTGCAAGTATACCATACTAATACCATGTCATATTATACACCTGCACTGCAAGTATACCACACTAATATCATGTCATATTATACACCTGGACTGCAAGTATACCACACTAAATACTATGTCATATTATACGCCTGTACTACACATGGACTGCAAGTATACCACACTAATACCATGTCATTTTATACACCTGGACTACAAGTATACCACACTAATACCATGTCATATTATACACCTGGACTGCAAGTATACCACACTAATACTATGTCATATTTTACACCTGGACTGCAAGTATACCACACTAATACCATGTCATATTATACACCTGGACTGCAAGTATACCACACTAATACCATGTCATATTATACACCTGGACTACAAGTATACCACACTAATACCATGTCATATTATACACCTGGACTGCAAGTATACCACACTAATACCATGTGATATTATACACCTGGACTGCAAGTATACCACACTAATACCATGTTTTACTATACACCTGGACTGTAAGTATACCACACTAATATCATGTCATATTATACACCTGGACTGCAAGTATACCACACTAATACCATGTGATATTATACACCTGGACTGCAAGTATACCACACTAATACCATGTCATTTTATACACCTGGACTGCAAGTATACCACACTAATACCATGTCATATTATACACCTGGACTGCAAGTATACCACACTAATACCATGTCATATTATACACCTGGACTGCAAGTATACCACACTAATACTATGTCATATTATACACCTGGACTGCAAGTATACCACACTAATACTATGTCATATTGTACACCTGGACTGCAAGTATACCACACTAATACCATGTCATATTATACACCTGGACTGCAAGTATACCACACTAATACCATGTCATATTATACACCTGGACTACAAGTATACCACACTAATACCATGTCATATTATACACCTGGACTGCAAGTATACCACACTAATACCATGTCATATTATACACCTGGACTGCAAGTATACCACACTAATACCATGTTATATTATACAACTGGACTGCAAGTATACCACACCAATACCACGTCATATTATACACCTGGACTGCAAGTATACCACACCAATACCACGTCATATTATACCCTGGACTGCAAGTATACCACACTAATACTATGTCATATTATACACCTGGACTGCAAGTATACCACACTAATACTATGTCATATTATACACCTGGACTGCAAGTATACCACACTAATACCATGTCATTATTATACAACTGACTGCAAGTATACCATACTAATACATGTCATATTATACACCTGGACTGCAAGTATACCACACTAATACCATGTCATATTATACACCTGGACTGCAAGTATACCACACTAATACCATGTCATATTATACACCTGGACTGCAAGTATACCACTCTAATACCATGTCATATTATACACCTGCACTGCAAGTATACCACACTAATACCATGTCATTTTATACACCTGCACTGCAAGTATACCACACTAATACCATGTCATTTTATACACCTGGACTGCAAGTATACCACACTAATACCATGTCATATTATACACCTGGACTGCAAGTATACCACACTAATACCATGTCATATTATACACCTGGACTGCAAGTATACCACACTAATACTATGTCATATTATACACCTGGACTGCAAGTATACCACACTAATACCATGTCATATTATACACCTGGACTGCAAGTATACCACACTAATACCATGTTATATTGTACAACTGGACTGCAAGTATACCACACGAATACCATGTCATATTATACACCTGGACTGCAAGTATACCACACTAATACCATGTCATATTATACACCTGGACTGCAAGTATACCACACTAATACTATGTCATATTATACGCCTGTACTACACATGGACTGAAAGTATACCACACTAATACCATGTCATTTTATACACCTGGACTACAAGTATACCACACTAATACCATGTCATATTATACACCTGGACTACAAGTATACCATACTAATACCATGTCATATCATACACCTGGACTGCAAGTATACCACACTAATATCATGTCATATTATACACCTGGACTGCAAGTATACCACACTAATACCATGTCATATTATACACCTGGACTGCAAGTATACCACACTAATACTATGTCATTTTATACACTTGGACTGCAAGTATACCACACTAATACTATGTCATATTATACACCTGGACTGCAAGTATACCACACTAATACCATGTCATATCATACACTTGGACTGCAAGTATACCACACTAATATCATGTCATTTTATACACCTGGACTGCAAGTATACCACACTAATACCATGTGATATGATACACCTGTACTACACCTGGACTGCAAATATACCACACTAATACCATGTCATATTATACACCTGGACTGCAAGTATACCACACTAATATCATGTCATATTATACACCTGGACTGCAAGTATACCACACTAATACTATGTCATATTATACACCTTGACTGAAAGTATGCCACACTAATACTATGTCATATTATACACCTGTACTACACCTGGACTGTAAGTATACCACACTAATACCATGTCATTTTATGCACCTGGACTATTCTAAAAATTCATCACTTACCTGGTAAGTGAAGTTATATAACTGTATCGAATCAATGATGCCACTTCTGCCCTGCCTGAGTCTCTTTGCAAGCTCAAAAAGATCCACAACTGAGGTCTTGTTTTCCTCGTGGCTGCGTACACCAATGTCTAGAGCTACGAACACTCCAGTAAACCCTTGACCATCGCTATGATAAAAGGCAAAATTATTGTGACTGTTTTCTATAAGGTCATGATCGAGCTACGAAAAGATGGGTGGGGTAGGGGCGAAAAAAAGGAAAGGGGGTCACCCCTATTCGAGACGAAGTTCTAAATATTTTCTTAATGATGGGGTACATGTGGTGAAATTATATTAAAGACAAAGGCATCCCGTGCAGAAGAATTCGCTCCTCACCTGCAGTGGACTACGATAGGGGAATTCCCATCCTCGTACTTTCTTCCTATTTCCCGCGCAGCTACGACGAACCCAACGAACATGGCGATGTTCGGGACGTCTTTTTCTTTCCATGAAGTGTATCTGTAGTGAGATATTTCTCGTGTTGTTGATGGCTTTGTCTGGAGGAAAAAAAAAAAGAGAAGGTAGGCCTTAGCTTTGTACAAATGAATGCGAAAGTAAGTGGTTTGTCTAGCATTTGACAATATCTTGGTTTATATAAGTGATTTCGCACAGAAGTAAGAAAATAATAGCAAAGAAGACGTGGCCTCAAGAATATAGAACTTTCCATTCTTGTAGGAGCGCGTTCCACTTTAAGGCCCATAGCCTTCATGGTAACGCTCTATTAGGTAGCAATCTTGAAGATTTTATTTTAGTTTTCAATCTTGAAGATGCATGCAAGCACGGATTCAGTAGGACTTAGAAAAGAAAAGTCAGACTATACTTTACTGGAGGAAAAGACAGCTATGCAAGACAGTTATGCAAGACAGTTATGCAAACTATTTGAAAAGCATCTTCTAGACACAATATCTGTTTACATACTGATTTCTGCGTGTGTTAACATAAACTTGTTTGTTTACAAAACAGTTAGCCACGTTCTGTGTTTGAAATTTTCTGTAGATGAGATAGAGGTCACCTTGTGCACATAGCTACCGTTTTGTTTTTTCCGGCGGGAATTTTCTGGAAGGCAACCAATTCTCTAGTTTCGAGTTCTCTTTGCTCAGCCTTTTAGTATCGGTTGTGTGTTATGAATATTCAGCTATATTCAAACAAAACCCGTGACATTTTAATTAACTCGTATTGTTACGTAGTACGTTCATTCCTTACTATACAATGGACCTTAATGAAAGAAAAGAACACATTCGTACACAATCGAGGCTAAGACTGAGCAAACGCGAACTCAACTGGGAGTATTATCCAACCAAATCAGTGTAAAATTGATGCAGGACCAAATTTTTGTTAGAACGAGACAAGATTAATAATAATAATAATAATAATAATAGTTTATTTATCCACATAACGCCTAGGAGCATTTCACATACTCGTTTAAAATGCGCACGTGCACTAATCTATTAAGAAATAACCTAAATTAAAGTGATATAAAATATAATATATATATGTATATATGCAATAAATATAAAATATGAAATGATAAATATCTATTTACAATGGGAAGTTAATAAAGGAAATAAGAAAAAAAAAAAAAAAAAAAAAAATCCAATATATGATAAATAAAAATTTATCTAACGATATATAAAAGGTATGAAGTCTAATTTACGTATGATATTCTTAAAGCTATTTACGTTAACAGCATTTCTCGCATTAGATGGTAAATTGTTCCAAAGATGACTAGCTATGGATACAAAAGAATTAAGACGCCATTTACTGTTAAATGAATATTGCTCAAGTTTAGTACCAGAGCCTCTTAAATTATACTTAACTGTACGAAATTTGAAAAAGTCATTAATATATCTAGGGCCATTCCCTTTGATGCATTTAAAAAGTAAGACTAAAACTTGGAAATATCTCCTATGTTCTACGGTACGCATATTAATTGATTTAAGAATGCTGTCATAAGAATTAGATTTAGATAGGCCTAATAAAGTTCTAAGAATATAATAATTGGCTTCTTCTAATTTTTTTGAGAGTGACTTAGATATTCCCACCAGCACAGGGCTACAATACTCAAGATGAGGCAAAATAAAAGCCCTATATAATTGAATCATAACATGCGCTGGAACTAAACGTCTTATTCTACGTAAAGCGTTTGTCTTAGCATAAGCCTTATTAAGCTGGACATTTAAATGTTCCTCAAAAGTTAATTTTGAGTCAATGGTAACGCCAAGTATCTTTAAAGAGTCCTTGATTTTCACAGGATTATCACCCAATAGAAGATTGTACTTGTAAGTGTTCGTTCCGATGACGAGAGCTTGAGTCTTTACAGTGTTGATTGACAGATGGTTACTAGTAACCCACTCCTTGATGGAGTTAAGTTCCTTGTTGATAGTATAGTTTAGTACCATAGGAGAGTAGTCAGCATAGTATTCAGTAGTGTCATCAGCATACATACGTAGAGATACTGTAGAGATGAAGTCATTCAAGTCATTCACAAAGATGTTGAACAGAAGCGGTCCAAGTAAGGATCCTTGAGGTACTCCAGCTGTTATTGGTTGCCACTCAGAAAATACGTTGTCAACCCGAACTCTTTGGCGGCGACCAAGGAGATAGGCTTTCATAAGAAGAATTGCATCTGTGTTAAAGCCATAGGCTTTAAGCTTTGCAATAAGCAAATTATGGTTGATGGAATCAAAGGCTTTGCTGAGATCTACTGCTATGGTAACAATTCCTTTCCTATCATCTAAACTTGCACGCCAATCATCAATTATTTTAATTAGAGCTGTACAACAGGAATGTCCCTTTAAAAATCCAGACAAGTTGTTAGAAAAATGAGGAGAAATAGCAGTATATATCTGATCATATAAAACTTTCTCGTAGATTTTGGAAATGGTCGATAAAATGGAAATTGGACGATAGTTAGTTTTATCAGTTTCGTCCGATCTTTTATGAATCGGTGTCACATTACTAGATTTCCATTCCAGAGGACATGACTGACTGCAAATGAAACAATTGATGAGACGTGTAATTTCGCAAGATAAAATTGTTGACGAGAACTTGAGGACTTTAGGAGATATCTTGTCAATACCAACTGACTTTTTGGGGTTAAGTTTATCCAAAATATCCTTTATATACGGTTCATCTACCATGTGAAAATCAAAGTTGAGATCACAGTTCTTCATTCCAATACGACGTATGCTTGGGTGATCAGAAAAATCGTTCGAGGTAGAATCATATGAACCAGCAGCATTAATGAAATAATCATTCAAGGTTTCAGCTACAAGTTTAGAATCAGATAATAAGGCGTTATTTTCAATCAGTTGAATTTTGTTTGAACCAGAAGATTTACTGTTGGGCATCAAGGGTCTCATCTTCTTCCAAAACTCACCAGGATTCTTTATATTATTTGAGGCTTTATAACAAAAGGCCTTTGTTTCTTTACGTTTGAGAGATCTAACTTTATTCCGTTGTTTACGATACAACTCCCAGGAGTTGACTGTTGGATTTTTCTTGTGTTGTTTAAAAAGACGATTGCGACGAGATATCTCACGCGATATTTCAGGCGTTATCCATGGTAATTGGTCAGATCTTATTTGCTTCTTCTTTAAGGGAGCGTGTAAATCCAGTATGTCTTTATAAAGTTTTGACCAATGATCCCAGATTTCATCAGCATCGTCGTAACTAAACGCAGTATGCCAAGGAACGTTTTGCAGAGCAGAAATAAAATCCTCTTCTTTAAAGTTCTTGAAGCTGCGATATTCAATAGTGCGAGGTTTAGGTCTCGGTAATTTGCATTTTCTGATAATATAAATAAGGTCATGGTCACTGATTCCGAGAGGTAAGGTGCCACTAGTTGCATAGCGCTCAGCATGACTAGACAAAATGACGTCAATCAATGTTTTGGATTTTTCAGTAACTCGAGTCGGTTCGGATATTTGGTTAACAAAGCAAAACTTTCTGCAGAACTCAACCAGTGTTTTATTAGGTTTTCTTCCATCCAGCTCGTTTTCATACATGTCCATATTTAAGTCTCCCACTATAAGAATCTCATTTCGTAATCTAAAAATCTCCTCAGCAGTCGTAGATAAAGATTGGATAAAGTCAGATATTTTGCATTTACCTGGGGATCTGTAACAGGCAAGCACAATAAATCGAGAGTTGGTAGAGTCCTTTAAATCCAAGCACATGCACTCCAAATCATCAGGTTCGATTTTATGTCTTCTGTAAGCGACCAAATCGTCACGTACGTATGCCAATAAACCTCCACCACCTTTTTTACGGTCTCGTCGCAATAAGCGATAACCAGGATGTTTGAGTTTGGAATCTGATACGGTCTTGTCGATTTTAGTCTCACTAATAAAGAATACATCAAATAATTTACGGTTGAGAATGACTTTGACTTCGTCCAGTTTATTCAACAGTCCATTGATATTAATATGAGCCAGTTTCAAGTTGTATTTATAATAATTGTTGACATTAGATTCATACCATTCGATAGAATCTTCTCCGGCTTCCTGGCCATTAAAGGACTTGTTGTTCTTGTCTTCACTCTGATTATCATTGAAACTATCGTTAAAAGGATTATCAATGAAGGGTAAAACATCAGAGATACATGTTGGACAGGTCCAATTGCCTTCAGAGCTATTTTTCAGCCTCAGAAAATCCTTAGGAGTAAATGCTTGACACTTGATATGGTGTGA
The DNA here is from genome assembly GCF_029948245.1 of Actinia tenebrosa. Classification (NCBI taxonomy): domain Eukaryota; kingdom Metazoa; phylum Cnidaria; class Anthozoa; order Actiniaria; family Actiniidae; genus Actinia; species Actinia tenebrosa. Next base: position 24,615,162 of record NW_028292569.1, on the reverse strand, counting down.
ACGGTTGCAAATATCACAACTCAGAACTCGGTGGTTTTTAGCGATGGTTCGACCACAAGTCTGACATTTATCAGGACCAGGATTTAAACATATATCTCCACTGATAAATAGACGAATTAGATGGAATCCAGAGACAGAATTTGAATGGTACTTAATTCGAGAAGAGAAGTAACCTTTCCCACGTGCTATACGAATTATTAGGCGTTTGTGGTTCCACGAACAAGAATGGAAATTTCTTACTTCAATCTTCACGGAATCTCCACCAAAAGACAAATTATTGCTAGATAAGACTTCGTTGAATCCATTAGTTCCATATTCATATGAAAAGATAAGCCATAGAGCAATAAAATTGAGCAAAAATACAGAGCGACAGTAAAGACGTCTGCACGCCATGTCACTGTCACTGTCACTGTCATGAATTACAAGCTTCTACAGCAGTGAAAAAGAAAAAACGATGGTAAAATACAATCAAACTTTGGTTTATTCAAGATATAAAGACAAAATTGTAATAAACATTTTGAAAACAAATGTGAGGGAGGTAAGGGTTTGAAAATGAACGGTTATAACTGGTGCCAATACCATGAAATTTTCCGATTCCTCTGTGGATCCAGAACGATTTCAAGGGCTGTGGCTGTTATATAGAAAGGCATAACACATCGCCCATTTTAGGTTTTACCTTAACCTTTATTCTTATTATTTTTTAACTCCAAAGGGAGTGACTAGCTACCCTCCCCCCCCCCCCCCCCTCCCCCCCAAGCTCTAGCACATGAAATCCAACAAAAAAAATACAGATACCTTAGTGTTGGAGACCATAAGGCTCGTGATGACGTAATCAGGTTTGGTTACTACTTGTTTAGTGGACACCACAATACCATTAAAGTCAACAGAGCTGCCTTCAGCGGACGGCCAGTATTGAGGATAATAGTCCATCTGAAATTCATTAAATATGTCAGCAAATTTAGCAATGCTCCTGCTATACAAACTAGCGATAAAATCACTGGGTGGTGTGTGGTGTAAAGCTGTTCGTAGTTTGGATGACCGTGGCTGGACAATATTTAAAATTTAGGTGCTTCTTACAATAATTGAGTAGAATGTCAGTACAGAGAGTAAAATACTCCTGTCCCTCCTCCTCAGTATTCGTTGCCAATTTTCACTTTTTTAAGATATTGCTGGGCTTCAATCAGATGATGAAAATCTTGGAATCTGGTGGTCAAACACTGACTATCATGTGCTGTCAACCAGGAGAATTCTATCGAAAACTTGCGATTCAACTGAGTAAGATTCTGCTTGAGACAGGAAATGACGTCAAGAGAAACCCAGCAATAGACCCCTTGCATATGACGTCAAAGGAGCTCAATTTGGAGGCAAAACAAAAGAATTTCAATCTCATGAAAATTTTATTCTGAAATGAGGCAAGGGGTCTGTCTATACAGTGATACTTGGGTGCAATGATACAACACTTTTGATACAAGACAATTTGGGATTACAAAGGACGCTCATAGTCATATCTACTGTTACCTGTTTGCTGTTTTCATCATCGTTCACCATGACGATCAAGTGGCAATCATTGTCCCACACCATCTGCCAGAAATCATTCTTGGTCTCCAGCAGAGGATGTTGGGTAGCTATGTAACGCCGCTGACCCTTATGATCCTTTAAAATATCAAAAAGAGTGTGTCTAGTTAAGTTCAAGGATTGCGCTTCACCTTCGCTATACCCTGTATTTGTTCTGAAAACTTATGGCGGTGTAGCATTACATGGGACGTCGCAGGCAGTGTCGAGGTAGCAAGAGAAGCCACAGGGAGCCCGATTAATTGCGAGTACTACTTTTGCGACGTCGCATTTAATCAGTGTCCGCGCCGAATTTATCTGACTCAATGTCCACGGCACGGTCACGGTGTAGCATAGATTAAAATAAATAGATTAGTTTTTAAGTATAACATAGCTTTTTAATATCCTTGACTAGTTTTTATCGACTTTTTTCTTAATTGCGCACATATACTGACTATAAGTATTTTATATTTCTCTCTTTGTTTAACATTGGTTTGTTCTTAATCAATGAAATGGAGATATTTATTATTATTAATTTTTAATATTATCAGCATTGAAATGCCTGAATAATCTACTTACATGTAGGTAGCTGGCGTTAATATAGTCAGGAGATGATGATATCTTGACACGAGAGCGAGGGTCTGGGGTCGAAAAAAAAGAGACTCATTATCGTCTGGTAACCCATTCTCTAGTCACTTAAGAATGGTAAAATTAAGTCATGTCTCTAATTCTAAATAACGATAAGAAGAGATAGCTAGCTAAAGACTAGTGTGAGCTGCGTCGGTGTTTCTAATGAAACAGTAATGATAAAAGGGTATATTTTACGCCGTGAAAAGATGAAAAAACTTACTGACGTTTCGGACGCTAGTCATTCGTCTTTTACTCCGACGAAGGACTAGCGCCCGAAACGTCAGTAAGATTTTTCATCTTCTCACGGTGTAAAATTTATCATTTTATCATTACTAATAGTTATAACTTTAAATAACTATAATTCATGACATTGCCGAATTGGAGCAGATCCGATATTTTGACAGAGTTAAAGGAGGTGATGGGAGGGGGACGTGGGATCGGAAACCTGAGGTTCGGCCAAAATCAAAACAAATGATTTCTGAAAGCCCCTTTTTTGTACTGGACGATTTTTAGGGGGAAGGGGATAGACGAATTTATCTCTCCCCCACCCCCCTTCCTCCCCAGTGGAATAACTATAAACGGGGATGACAAACAAGAAACAGTATTCAGCAGCTTCTCGAATGGCTGTGAAACAAACAGTCAAGTGTTAAGTAACATAATAACGTACTTGGCAATATGTCTGGATTTCTGTTCTTGCCCGCAGTGTTCGCTGGGTAGGTTCCAAGTGCTGGCATCTCTTTGTCAAGATTCTGTTATAATACGTACAGGAATAGAGAGAGTTAAGACATGACAGCAGAGAACATGGCAAGAGAGAAGGAAAGAAATGGAAAGAAATTTGGAATAGAGGAATGAGAGAAAAAGGAGATGCGAAGAAAAGAAAGGAATAAAAGGTTAGTTTGTGCACTATATCGACAGAAGCATTAATCAGAATTCCGTGTCGAATTGCTTGGTAAATCCATAATAGAGCTAGGTACCTAACTGTACGCAATCCCTGTCCTCTTAATCTGACTGACCTCAGTTGATCACATATTGAAGAAATAGAAAACGCGCGCGCGTGTGCTGTCATAAAGCACACGGGGGTTGGCAGAACACGAGAGAAGTGTTAGGAGAAGCACGACGCGGAGTGCTTCTCGACACTTCTCGAGTGTTCTGCCAATCCCCAAGTGCTTTATGACTGCACACAGCACAGCAAGCAAGTTTTTTATTTCTTTTATAAAATACAAATTACAATAATAGATAGAAATGACGCAACGGAAAGTGCGCGCGCGTGCTAAAGCACGCGCTCCAAACCAATCAGAACGCGACATTCATAACAGTTATTTTATGGATAATAATAGCTTTCTCACCTTGAACTCTGTTTCTTTCTTCTTCTCGTTCTTGTTTCTCAGCGCCAGTCCAACAATACCTACAGTTGCCGTCTTGTGTTTCAAGGGCTCGGCATCATCATCGACTAGAGAATGGATGGATGATCGACGCCTCTCTCTCTGTAGCTCATCATCGATGTTTCTGAGGCTTGAACCACTAGATGGTCTAGAGGCAGTGGGTGAACCTAGAACGAAAGAGCATCGTCATCATCATTATCATAACTATATAATATATCATTACCATTATAACCATAATCCGGCATTACTATGGAACACAGCAGCAATATCGTCTTCACCACAGCACTACTACCGCCTCCATCATCATCAACATTAACATCACCATTATCATGTAACGCTACTACCACCACCACCACCGTCGTCATTAACATCACCATTATCATGTAACGTTACTACCACCACTATCATCATCATTAACATCACCATTATCATGTAACGCTACTACCACCACCACTATCATCATCATTAACATCACCATATCATTGAACACTAGTACTACCACCACTATCATCATCATTAACATTACCATTATCATGTAACGCTACTACCACCCTAATCATCATCATTAACATCACCATTATCATTTAACACTAGTACTACCACAACTATCATCAACATTAACATCACCATTATCATTGAACACTAGTACTACCACCACTATCATCATCATTAACATTACCATTATCATGTAACGCTACTACCACCCTAATCATCATCATTAACATCACCATTATCATTTAACACTAGTACTACCACAACTATCATCAACATTAACATCACCATTATCATGTAACGCTACTACCACCACCATCATCATTATCAACATCAACATCAACATCATCATTATCACATCACCACTAAATCTGCCACTACCATCATCCTATCATCTTCATCATCATCACCAGCAGCACATGCAATTACAATATAACATCGTATGATCCTTAATACCTCCTCTTGATCCTGACCCTCTTCGAGGCGCGGGGGATCCGCTATCTGGTGCAGGGCTGGTAACAATAGCAGGCGTGAGACTTTCGCGTTTGTTTCCCTACCAAATAAATAAGTATTAGCATTAAAGACACACGCATTCACCATTATGATACCAATAAATTATATTTTTTAGAATTGATTTAAGAAGTCCTACTTGTGTTAAGCTTTTCTGCTAAATTTTAAAACAGAAGCGCGCAATAACTTACATCTGCCATCGATCCTGCCATTAACCCTGCTGTCCCGGCTTGAACAGCTCCTCCTGCGGCGGTTGCCGCTCCGGCTCCAGCTCCTCCAGTTCCAGCTCCTCCAGCTCCCGCCCCTCCGGCTCCTGTCCCTCCGGCATTTGGCCTTCCGCCATTTATCTCCACATAGCCATAACTTCCAACACTTCCGCCTCTGCTCTGTCGCTTGGCGGCATCATCTACCGTGGCGTAAGTATTGTCACCCTTCCCATCTATCGTCAGGCTGGTGTATCCTCCATCAGCACTTGGCTTTCTGTCACCCAAGCCATACTGCAGGTTCTGATAACTCGTTGGCTGACCGCCTGCTTGCTAAGTATCAAAGAGTAATGGGATTTAGAAATAGGCCATCTCTGGTTGCCTTATGGCCTGATTCTGCGGAATTTGCACGTATATTTCCTACTTCCAAACTAAGAATTTTCTGGTTACTAACCTTGTCACTATCGGAACGAACATCTTCATAACCGGAATTTTCCTTCCCTTTGTCATCCTTAGGAACATCAAGATTGTTGTTGCCTTTCTTGTCACCTTTTCCATCTCCATCCTCATCACCAGATTTGTTTTTATTTTTTCTGTCTTTGGTCCTTCTTTGCCCTCTTCGTCTCCCGCCACAGAGCTGGTCTACGTCACTGTCGTCGCTATCGTAACCATCGCCGCTTCTTCTTCCTTTTCTGTGTCCTCTACCCTTCTTCCCACCGCCATCAACACCATTAAGGTTACCGTCACCACTACCGCCACCACCACTGTGATTTCTTCTTCCCCTTCTGTCCTCATCTGAGTCGTAGTCTCCTCCCCTTCCTCGTCCGCCGCCACCTCTGCCACCAAAGCAAAGATAATCATCGCTGTCATCACTATCGCTGTAGCCATAGCCTCTTCCTCCGTAGTAGCCTCCTTTGTGGTGCTTTTTAGCTTTTTTTCTTCCTTTCCCGCCTTCTCCGTTTGCTTGAGGATTTCCATCTGCGTCAACGGCAACCATTTCTACATTGCCGTATTTATCTCTATGGCGACGGCGTCTTCTTCGTCTTGCAGCGCCGCAGCAGATCTACATAACAAAAATAACCACACTGTAACATATATTGCTGATACAAGAGTTGCAGCTTACTTCTATTAGCGTACATCCTTTATCAAAACACAGCTGGAAAGGGTTCAAAACTTTTCTTTACAAATATAAGTACAGCAAAACGACCTTCTTTTCATAGACCACTTCTATTAAAGGATACTATGTAAGATACTCATGAAGGTGTCTGCTTAATACAGGTACCACTTCAAAAACAAAGTTAACAGAACTTTGGCTAAGCAATCTGGAAAAGTGGCCTTTCATTTGCCGAGAAAAGGAAGACATAGCCAAAAACGCTGAAGGTCGAATTCTAACGATAAAACTCGTTACGCGCAACGTTGCAGACGTAGATTTTGATTCTCGCTTCTTGAACGTTGCGTTCAGCGATTTGCGCAACTGTTACATTGTGTTTCTCAGGAATACTTTCTCGAAACTTACACAACAGCAGGCCAAGAACAAAAGGATGGCTCCTATGACTAGTGCGATGATGATCAATATCAAGATCCAGTCATCCATCTTGTCTTTGTTGTCGAATTCTTTAGCATCACATCCTGCTAAGTTAAGGCCGATGACCTGGGAGGAAAAAACATTACTTACATTACAGACCCAATCGATAGACAGGCAGGTGGACAGATAGATGGACAGACAGCCAACTCCATTACAAATATCAATACCTACCTTGCCTTTAAAGTCTGAACCCATCATATTAGTATTTCCATTATCCACCATCATCTTCAGTACCCGATAGGCCTTCAAAGTGACGCACTTAGAAGGCGTCTTAGATCCCGTTTGGTTGGCGATGTAAAACCACAGATCCACTTGCTCGTCATCCTTCGAAGGATCGGCACAATTTTTGCGTGCGTTGATGAAAACCACACGATCTGAGGACACTCTGTTTCCCTTTTTGTCATGCACATTCTTCGCTATGTTCTCTTTCAGCGATTCTTCGAGCTTCGAACAGAACTGACTCCACGTCAAAGCAAGGCGAAGCCTCACGAAGAGACGAGGTGTTTTACCCATAACTGGAGGTTGCGTTGCTGGAGTTGTTGCTTGTGTGCCTGTTGATTTCTTACTCATGTCAGTGTTGAGTGGCATCGTGGTGGCTGAAGGAGTAGGACAAACTATTGACACGGTATCCTGAGATTCATCAAGGCTTGAAGGATTAAGAAGCTTTACTTGTACGTTAGAGACCTTTGAGTTAGAAGAACTGCAGTCCTGCAAGTCACTACCAATGGATTTTGGGTCCTTTGACTCGCTATACTCCACTAGAGCAACTACTTTAACATTAACGAGGGATGCACGAACAAATAGCGAGACGGGAGAACTGCATTCCAGGTTAATACCAGAAGGTCTCATATATCCCGAACTATTCAGTGCCATGTCTAGAAATGTCGAAATGTTTTGTTTTAGCACTTGGTACTCAGTGGAACTCTTGTTGGAACTACACGACCCAGTGGCATAATCGAATTTCACTTCGAATATTTTCGTCATCGATTTTGGGAAGGCTGAAAACGCCATGAAAGAAGAAGACTTCACTGGGATTCCATGCACAGAACCATTCTTTACCGCTTCAGTAAGTTTTTCTAGAGCTTTTGAAGGGTATTTATCAACGCTCATGTCCATCCATATCCGTAAGGTATACCACGATTCGTTCTTCAGTAATACTGTGACTGTTTCGTTTTTTATTCCAAGAACATATTTTACTGCATCTGTCACATTGGTGTCTGTTATGCTGGTGTTAGAGACATTAAACGAGACGACGAACACTCGCGAAGCTGGAGTCATGGTGTGGTTCACGGTATCGTTGTAATGATATTCTATACCATCAAGAAGTTTGTTCTCAAAGTCTTCAACTTTTTCCTCATCGATAAACATATCTGCAATGACTCCCGGAAAATCATCAGGCTCAGGGGAGCTGTAATACCTAACAACGCTAGACGCACAGCTTTGGTTTCCAGTGATTGCGTTCATTGATTCTTTGATACTATCTGTCAGTTTTCTCGTCTTTTCTAGAGTCCCGTTTCCCAGTTCTATTCTCCATATTTCGCTTCTGAGGTTGACCCTTCTACTACTGCAAGCTGGAAAACAAACAAGGAACGAAGTAAATAGAGTTTATGTTAAATTCTGGTGCCAAATGCATTGCCAAATAAAATACCCAAGTGAAACAGTGATAGGGAAAAAGATAGACTACTGCCTCACTTTCATCCCCACACCCCCTCCCCTCCGTACATTTTCTTGTGATTTAGTTATAGCTGGGAGCTCAAACAAATATCCGGGGGAGGGGAGGGGGAGGGGGAGGAGACGGAGGTGGAGAGGTGCTAAATGGCTGGTATTTTTTGGCAACAAACAATGCAAAAAAAAGGAAATGTCGACGTTGCAAGCGTATCTTTTGAAATTTTCGCATCTTCTCTTACAAGGGCGTTAACCAAGATATCCCTTTTAAGAAGAGAAGGCCTTCATGTGAAGCCATTCAATCATTCGAGATGAAATGCGATGATAGCCATGGCTGATTCGTCGTCAAGTCAACAGAGAAACTTCTAGTAACTTCTGGAAATAATTTACGAATGTGATCAAAGACTTACTCTCAAATAAAGGTCAAATAGAAAAAACATATTCGATTCGCGAAGCTCAAACAATATAAAATGACCACGAATATACTCGTAGAAAATAATTTATGAAGAGAACTAGTACATTTTAGCGATTAACAGGTCGCGTGAATCCTTAAAACATGCCTTTGTTTGCTTAGCAGGTGAGAGCCATTATCACTAAGGATTACAAGTAGACAAATTCCGATATAGTCAACCAAAATTTCTCGTAAATAAAGTCAAAAATTCCATTTTGTTCAACGTATTAAAGAAATCCATTCTTCAGAAGAAACAATGTTGAGAATATTCAAAAAAAATGAGCTTAATTTACTCTACCTTTTTTATATATATCTTTGATGGAAACACTTAAAACCTTTCGAGATTCCGAGATTTTTGACAAGTTCCATTATTTAAGACTATTTAATTCGTGTTTACAATGGCGACGATTCCAAAAGAAGTTAAACCATGAAATTAAATTATATTAAACTAAATTTCCATTGTATTTTGAAAGTGAAAATATCTATTAAAAAAGATGGAAAATCTGAAAGAAATTTTTTCCTACCAGCTTCCGAGAGTTTGAAGGTGCTTAGAGCTGCAGTAGCCAAGACCAACAGTGCTAATAAGTGGATGGTATGTGTTACATAGCTTTGTTGTCGCGTTTGAGTCATCCTTGGGTATACCTCAAGAATGGCTCTCGAAATTTATTTCCTCTTATCTTTATATGCGAACGCCAGGGAGAACGTAATCTATAAAAGTATATAAAAAAGAAGATACAGTAATAAGAATTTGGGAAGAATTATTTGTCCATTCCTGCCCATTTCACAGTAGACAAAGGTAAATGAAACTAATGAAAGCTCGTTTAGCGCATCTCTTACTATCACAAAAATGTCCCTTTTTGAGAAAAAAACTAACAATTACATCACCAGGCATTTTTTTCTTTTTCGTGAAAAGTTTTAGGGAACACTTAAAGAACTACGTACAGTGCTTAAAATATAAAGTTTGAAATATTCATAAAATTGTTTTCGTGTAGAGAATGTAGCTACCTGAAGAAACAAGAGCTGAAAAAATAAGTAAAATACGTACCAAGAACCATGTTACAATTTAAAAAGATATTTAATTTCTATCGTTTCACTCACCTCTTGTTGCGCTGGGAAGGTTAGATCCAAAGTAATGGGTTTCTTTCAACAAAATTTACTTAACAACAAGGCATAATTGACTTCCTAATTGAGCGACGCATGACGTTTTGGCACTTCTGTCTTTTTGACCAATTGCAGCACTGTGCAATAGATGTGCGAGGGCCGATCTTTTATTTAGTCTCAAGTTAGTCACGAAGCGCTTCTCATTGGATTGATGATTGTAGACAGTTTATATTTCAAGTGTTTGGAAAGGTTAATGATTGCACTGAGTGGGACAAATTAGACTGGTTGTCAGTTGAACGGTTTTCAATGTCAAGAAGACAACAGTATCGGCTAAACACAAAAATGCATAAATTGATTCCCGGGTTATGTAACAATTTAATAGGAAATAACCAATATTAAACGTGATTAGCGAGATGTTAATGGAAATATTCGGCAATATAAACGCCATAAAGAAATTATTTTCATTTTCCAATTGATTGAAAAACGTATTTATTTGAGTCAGTACTGAGTAGCGAGGAAGGAAACGAAGGAAACGAGGAAGGAAAAAATAGGATACTGACGAACAACACAACCATTCAAACAAATCAGGTACAAATAAGAAAGCAAACAAAGAGCATGGTTTTGAAAGCTTTTAGGTAGATATCAAGTTACGATAAAATATGCACTTCGTTTATGAGCGCGCGCGCAAACTCTCTGCAAATGCGACAAATAAAACGTCATAAATCGTCACAATTAAAAAAAATCATATTGAAATCACGAAAACGCGCAGTGAAAAAGACTTTTGATTATGGGGAAATTTAAACAATTTCAGCAAAGCCGAAGAACTTTCAAAAAAACCATCAAAAATGTACAAAATTCGTTCAACGCATGCGCAGAGAAGCCTTCTCAGGTCAAAGGCACAACGTTGGCAGTTAACGGAAAGATCTATGAAACCCTTCTAGAAGAGCTGCGGTGCCCAGTCTGCTATGAAATGTTTAACCATGCTAAATCACTGAGTAAATGCTTTCATACTTTTTGCCAGCAATGTTTGGAAAAGATGATAACGAGAAGAAACAAGAATGTCCATTGTCCACTTTGCCGTAAGAAAACACCTCTCCCAAAACGAGGCGTGAAGTTTCTACCAACGAATAGCGTGGTACTACGTCTGTTGGACAGCTTTGGAGATGTTCTTCCTAAAATAACGAAGGCCGAGGTAGCACCGGTCCGAAATAAGTGCGAGGCGTCATCCAGTTCGCTTAAGAAATTATCACTAGGTCTTGAAAAAGATATTCGTCAATTGGAACAGAGTTTAAAGAAAAAGGAAAAGAAATTCCATAAAGATGTTCAAAATGTAGTTCAGAGATATAAGAAGCAAACTAAACAACGACAAAAACTCATTAAAAGACTTTAATTCCTAATTATAACGAAATTTGTTACACACGGTACTTTTGATCCCGTTCGAACCAATAGTTGACACGTTTTTGCTGGAACTTATATTTACTGCTTCTTTCTTTGAGATCTATGCTCAGTACATGTGTGTAAGAATATATCCCTATCTATATCTCTGGTTACAAAACTACTATCTGGTTACATGAACATTTCGTCACACACTCTAATATTTACATAAAGACTTAGTCACGAAATGCCGTACTAGTTTTGTGTCTCACATACTCCCCCACTTAAAATGATGTCCTCCTGGACATGACAAAACACTAAACATAAATCAGACGTGTACACTATTCAAAGACTATCTACAGATTATAGAGTTCAAGTGAATTGGGTTGATCAGGCCCAATCAGTTCATTGCTGTCTCGTTTTCTATAGTCCATATGACTTCTCTTGTCCGCCGGCGCTGGGCACGTCGTCTCTCTAATGTTTCGTGTAGTAGGACGTGTGTAGTCCCTGACTAATCATTGTGTATTTGACACAGTCCCGTTCCAGTTTTTTTTTTTTTTTTTTTTTGATAAACTATAAGAATAATATGCTAAAAATATATCTGTTAGTACTGCGGGTTGTAAGTGTTGTAGCCATTAAACTGTTGGCGATATACTGTCCATGGGTATACAGGTTGGTAGACATTTGCAGCTCTTCAGCACAGCCGATGTCGTTGTCGTCTTGGGAGAAACTGTGGGCCTCTTCTTTGAGCATGCTCAGAGCGATGTTCTTTTGCTCGTCTGTCAGGCCGTCTACGCTAGGTAGGTGGGAGATTTCCTCGGCGCTAAAATCCGTTTCGCTGGGTGGTGTCGCTTGTTGACATGGTAGATCTCTCCGTGTTACCTCGACAGGTGTCACCGACCGTACTTGGTAGAGGCTACCGAGAACAGTGTGGCCCTTAATACGTACGTCATGGTCAGAGTGGTTCTCGACACTGATTTTCACGCGACTGGATGAGCCTCCCGAGATAGTCACTACAGATTCTGGTACATTTATTTCACTCGGCCACGAGGCTTGGGGGTCTGGTTCAAACAAAACTGGAATCTTACCCTCAGTCGGACCAACCTTTGCTGAGCACTTTATAATTGTTGCTTGCTTTTTGGGTATTACAATGTCTCGCTTGCAAGTTTTAATTTCGGCAAGTTCGCAGTATGGATCAACCGCGCGCAGCGTACTCACTAGCCCTTCTACGTCGCTTCTTTTCAGATGAGTCATTGTCGCCGCCATACTGACTACTATTCCGTCCTTTGTTTCCCCTTCACGTTTAACAAGTTCTGCGATAACATTGTACCCAATAATAGGTGTGTCTAATTGGTCTCGTGAAACCAAGAAAGGAACTTTGACTTTAGCTCCCTCTCCTCCTGACAAAAGCTCAAAGTCTATTTCGACCCAACCCTCAAATGGGAAAGGGGTACCGTTGGCCGCTGTCAGGTTTAGATTTTGCCCATCTAAAAGTTCCCCTATTTTACGCACGGTAGTCCCATCCATTTGTTTGTCAATCCAGTCTTTGGGGAGGATAGAAACCTGAGCCCCAGTATCCCATAATGCATCAGTTTTGCGACCATTTAACAAACAAGTTATCATGCATTTCTTCCCCACCAAATTAACAACTTTGGTGAGTTGTCCTGGCGTGAGGTGTGTGCGGTAAAATCCTTGTTCTCTCATCTCTTCATTCTCTTGCTGGGTGAGATAGCCTATTGCATTGCAAAGTGTTTTGTGCTCATTCCAATGTGCAAACTTACACGCACTTGAACAGTAATTAACACTTTCGCATCCCGAACAAAGTATGACTGTTTCTTGTTTCCCTTGTACTCCGCACGACACGCACACATGGGACTCTTTGTTTTCCCGGACTACTCCCTGTCCCCCGGGCGTAGCCGTCGGGAGTTTCCCGACTTTGTTTTGCAACCCCGCGCGAAGTGTTCACCCGATCCACATTTAAAACAATGACTACAACTTTCAGCGTTGTTTTCTTCACATTTAGTGCAACGGCGAACATTCCTCTCTTCCTTCCTTCTTTCGCGCGGTTTTTTTAAATCCGATCGAATTGCAGCCACTTCAGCCTGAAGAGCCTTGAGCGTTGCCATGTAGCTATCTTCACTCTGTGCTTTCCCACTGCCATGGTTCTTTGGCGCTGGTATTTTTCTATCGTTTTGTTCGACAGGAGCGTGAATTTGATTAACGAGCGCTTTGCGTGACCCAGGACTCAGCTTACTCATGCGCTCAGACTCTTCCGACGCCGCAGCATTTAATTTCTCCATTAGCTCTTCGTCACTAGCGTCAGCGTTTAACAGATGTGGCCGAAGCTTTGTGCGTATGGATTCCGACTGCAGGCCGGTCTCGATCACGTGGCGAAATAAACCATTTACTAACGCAGAGTCATACTTAACAGTTCCTTCGTTCGTTTGCGATGCAAAGAGAACTTGTTGGCGCAAATCCATGACTCCAATTAGAAAATCTTGCGGAGACTCCTTCGCAGCCTGACATGCCGTTGTCAATTCTTGGTAAAGCTCTGTACTAGATTTCTGTTTATAATGTGCTTTTAGAATCTGCTCAAGTTTTCCTATCGTTAGCGCTGGCATCATTTCTAAATAAGATCTTAATTTAAAGGGCCACTTGGACGAAAATCGCTCCAAAATTAAAACTCTTTCATTCGAGCTGGAACTTTGCTGAAATAATCTAGGATACATTAAGAACCACCCACTGGAATATCTTTCTGATATTCGAAAGGAAAGGGCCAAAATTTTACGATTTATTTTCGTCCGCCATTAATTTCTTTGAATCACAGAATTCGACTCAAGAAGACTGGCACGAGTACTTATGACGTCATTTACTCAACCCAAACCAAAACATTGGTGGGTAATGTATGTGCCATGTTCGTAAAACTCGGTTTATTTGGTTTATCCAGAAAATATTTAATGTTTCATTCGGTTTCCTAACTACTATATGACCAAACAATGTCTAGGCGCTGAAATTTTTCAGTTTCAATAATACTGACGATCATAATTCGAAAATTTCAATACATCTCGGCAAGCCAAGAATCACAACAAAGTAGGACGCATGGACGAGATTCTAGCGGTTCCATCGCGCGAAGTGACTGAGATATTCGGGATTCGAATCATTTTAAGGATAACAATTTTTCAAGGTATATTTACATACAAGGGCAAAGAACAACCCCACAATTTGGGTCCGCGAGACATCCGACACAATGAAAGAAAAATCTACGAGCTGAGTGACAGACGCCGCTGTCGCGCGAGTAATAAATAAGAAACCTTTGACATGTTCTATTACAAAGATGATATTAGATAATCGTATGTTTGTACCTATTCAATGCATAATAAACATTTTGAAGCAAATAATAACCGTTCTGTAGTAAATCAGCTAGGAGAATTACGAGATCACATTCTAAATTATTCGGCACATAGATCTAAGTATATTGTCACAAATCTTTATATCACAACGCAGAATTCAAAAGGCAATCGGTTGTTTTCATAACATCAATCACTATTAGATTACATTGAAACTTCAAATTTAAGATCTTTATATCATGGACAGTAGGTAGCAAATACAAATAATGAAATGAACGTAAGGAATTTTTATGAAAACCTCTTCCCAAGCATTGCTTCTTCTTCTAGTTCGGCTTCATCTTCATACATTATAATTTATGGTTCTAACTCTTCAGGATTGACAAAGCGAGCGTCCAAAGGAGTTTCCATCATATTTGAAGAGGTATCAAAGGTTTAAAAAAAGTCTGTTTAGAGATTCTTTTCACGATAACGCGTTTAAAACATCAAATAAACTTCAGGTAATTTAACAAGAAATGTATAGTCAAAACGACGCTAACATGACAGTGTTGAGTAAATGACGTCACAGCGTAAAACTGCTGTACATAATGACTCGTTGGCCGTGACACAAAGAAATTAATGGCGGACGAAAATAAATCGTAAAATTTTGGCCCTTCCCTTTCGAATATTAGAAAGATATTTCAGTGAGAGGTTCTTAATGTGTTCAAGATTATTTCAGCAAAGTTCCAGCTCGAATGAAAGAGTTTTAATTTTGGAACAATTTTCGTCCAAGTGGCCCTTTAAGTGATGGACTAATCGCTCTGATCACGCCTTCGATTACTTCTGTCTCGCTGTATTTGTTCTTAAGACCAACCTCGATTTGCCTCAAGAGACTTACGAGAGACAAGCGGTCTTTGTGCGTATCTCCTCCAATCATACCAATGATACGAAAATCGCGCCTGAGTGCATTTCGTACATCTACGACGCCTACGTCACTAAGAGTACATACCGGTTCGATTGCTTCCTGTTTTGATGATTTGTTACCTGGTTGTAGAGATACCAACTTTTCGTTTGCTTCGTTGATTTGCTTCTGGTAATCCTCCATCATCTTCTTGAAGTTCTCTTGCATCTTCTCTAGTTCTTTCTTCGCTTTGTCGTATTCAGCATCCTTCTGCGCTGTGTTGCTCTCCTTGGTGAATTTGCCGATGTCTTCAATGACTAACTGTTTGTCCTCTGAGCTCTCTATTACTTCTTCGACTGTCCTCCGTATTTTCCTCGATAACTTTAGTTTTCCTTCATCTTCACAAGGCACCTTGAGGTGTTCTGCTAACTCCTGCAAGCGTTCTAGCGACAAATTTAAAATTTCTTGCTCCAATCTCAACTGCTGAGCCTCTAAATCAAAATCCATCGTAGCCGGCTTGGTCTGTTATTACACCACACCCCCAAATCTTGCAAAACCACGTTCTCTAAAGTTTTCTGGCGTTCAAACGGACATTAATTCCTCTTAGGCCACGTACATCAAGTCTTCAGTACCATACGAAGGGAATGCTTGACTTATTTGCGATGAAAGCATTCAAAGGAACGCTAATTTCGTATCCATGTGCGTCCAACACAACATCAACTTCTTTGACCACGAGGTCAATCGTCTTCCAGGTCTAGAGAACCGCCTTTTTACGAGAAATTCCTCGATTAGCGGTCCTGGCAGGGTCGCCAAAATGTTACACACGGTACTTTTGATCCCGTTCGAACCAATAGTTGACACGTTTTTGCTGGAACTTATATTTACTGCTTCTTTCTTTGAGATCTATGCTCAGTACATGTGTGTAAGAATATATCCCTATCTATATCTCTGGTTACAAAACTACTATCTGGTTACATGAACATTTCGTCACACACTCTAATATTTACATAAAGACTTAGTCACGAAATGCCGTACTAGTTTTGTGTCTCACAAATTCAGTGTATATTTTGAGATGAAAATGTTACGCGTTTAGGCCAACCTTTGACAAAAATAGTTGCAAATTTTGCTTATATCATTAAAAATAGAATTTTCCTTATAAATTATTATTTAGAATAGTCTAAAATGTGTTTTAAATCGAGATATCCTGCTAGCTTATAAGAGCGTATGTCTGTAAGCGAGAATCTTAAATCAGTTTCAAAAAATCGAATTTCTTTTTATTGTACCAAAACAACCCTTTGGGTAAGTTGTTTTAGGAAATAATATCAAAATGTCCCAGCGCGCTTTTATTTTTGAGAAAATTGCAAAAGTTTGAAAAATCGATTAAAATGGGTAATTTTCCTAATTAATATGCAAAAATCGATGGCCATCTTTAAGGAGCTCTCAATAGATCAAAAAGAATCCAAATGAATTCATATTTCCCAGGTAGTCAAATCAACTCTATATCTTTAAGAATGGTTCAAGAATTTGTAATAAATTGCTTTTTAAATACGAGAAATCGGCCTTCTAAAACATGTTGTGTTTTTATGATCGAGCGGCAGTCAAATTATAGGTGAAATTCAGCCTCCAATATCGCTGCTGGTACCTAATAAATCGAAAGAACACTTACACAGCACGAAAGTACACATATTCTAGTTTATTTGTGCCAAGTTTTAGCTCCGACTATTAAAATGCCACCGCGTGAAGGAATTTCAACTTGTAGCGTTCAAACACGCTATACGGCTAATCAATTACACGGGTTGTTTATCTCTATAACACTAAATTGACTCAATATTTCTTTTTTTTGAATTTTTTTATTAAGATGGTTTGCCAAAAGTATAAACAGCATAACTAGAGAGTAAATACTCTTCAATCAAGTGGTTCTCTGTGTTAATCCACGATAACTGAGCGCAGCTTGAGCTTAAAACCATGTCACACAATCTAGGGTCAGGACAAGAGCACCCCGTCGTCGGTGGCTTTAGCTAGATTTCTTCCCCAATGCAAAAGATTTATCTCCTACTCTGAGATCCCAAATGCTCTATGAATTTAGCCGGTTTTTAAACTATTGAACCGGTTTTTGATGAATTATTACCATGAATGTCTTGAGAATAGCATGTAAACATTTAACGTCCTAGCGAGCTGTCAACGGCATTCTAAATAAACACATGAATTCTACCAAATCATTATCGTAACTTACCAGTTACCAAACCACCAAACTTTGATTACTTGGTCTGAACAGATATTGCAAGTTTCTTTAACTCCAAATATCATTAGGCGTTTTCCCTGTTTTAACGGATGGCAAGACTGTGGAGTGACAGTCGGAGCATGCTTTGTCACTACAAGTTGAATTAATTTTCCCAAAAAAGTTAATTAATATCTATTTGAAAACTTTAGTCAAGCCCAACCATTATTTTCCTTAAAATGTTGAGACTTCGTTAATGATTTTTTACTATTCCAATTAGAATTGCAATACTAGCCTTTTTGTGATTGAGCAATTATTCAAGGACTCTTTTTATTTAAAACATAACTCTCTTTTATAGGATAACTTGAAATACTACACGAGAGCTGGAGGACACTACATGATGAATATAGCTTTTTTCGTATTCTTTAGCTTTAGGAGTGTTTTATATGATAACGGAAGAAATCTAAGCCTGATCTATTTGCTTTAGATAATAAATTTTGACGAGCACAGTGTAAAAAACCGCCTGAGAAAACATATTTTCGTAGATGATTTAGCTGAAAAGCAGCACGCGCTCAGCAACGAAGTATAATATTTTTTAATTATTTTGTAGAAAAGTGAAAATTGACGTCATTTATTCATTCGTTCATTCTTTTTTCTTAATTCTTTCTTTCCAGTCTTTCCGGTTGTTTTTATTCTTTCTTTCTCTCTTTCTTTTTCTATTCCTCTTCTCTTCTCTTCTCTCCTCTCCTCTCCTCTCCTTTCCTCTCCACTCTTCGCTTCTTTTTATATTGAACAACGAAAATTAAAGTGCTGGATCTGGAATATCCATAAACTTGGCTCCAAGCGGCTCAACACAGATAAACTAACCCTTACAAGAATACATGGATGTGTTTGACTGTAAAAGCTATCGATGAAACTCATTGTTGACAGGTACAATTATTGAACACGTCTTTGAGTAGTTCCAAATAAGGGGCTTTGCGACGAATCGGAGGTTTAGGGACTTGAAGGCCAAGATTTTCACATATGAGCTGCAACATTCCAACTTTTAGATTTTTTAAGGTATTATCTTCAGTCATGGCACAAACGTTGTAATGATCGAAGACAATAGGATGCTGCAGATGGATGGATTCTATTGCTTTATATGTGGCAGCTGCAAAATGCTCTTCTTCCTCGACAGCGTGAAGGTCAAGCTCTGATGGTGTTTGCTTTCGGATCTTGGCCGCAAGGCGTGAAAAATAGGAGGCGATTTGCTGAGTACTCAAAAACTCTGGAACTTTGAAGAGCCTCTCTCCATCTTGACCACGCGCACGCCTCATCTCCACAGCAACAGCTTCAGCATTAGCTTTCCTCCCAGTCGACAGACCAATTTGAAATTTTGCGGAAAGATATGATTTCTGGTTTTTGTTAAAGCGGTACGGCTTTTTCGTTGCTCTGAGAGCTCAGCTTGACTAACAGGGGTGACGCTTGTTTTCCCCCCTTGAACTGGAGCTGCTTTGGAGAGTTGGTATTACTCCAACACCCTCATCTAGCTCGCACTTGTATCCCATCTTTGCGAGATCCATAAGGGAATGCTTCTCGAGGGCCCTAGTACATTTTTCGGAAGTCAAGTGCCTTTCTAAATTCCCGACCTTCTGAAAAACACGAATGCAACCATCATGTGGGCAAGAGAAGAGTGCTTGGGAGGTATGGTCTGTACTCATATCTTCCGGCTCAACATTCTGCTCAGCGCCGGGTTCGGTTAGCGTCTCCGGTTGGGTCTTGCGAGTGGCTTGGGGAATAAAATATTTGAATTCTCCTGGTGAGAAAGACGAGCTAAGCCATTTATGATTGGCCTCAGAAAGAAAAGGGTAAAAAATTAAGTGGCAGAAAATGGCAAGAAATCTAACTCAGTAATCCATTTACCTGTAGTCGAGGACTTTTCAATTCTGAGGACTTTCCCAGTGCCTATGCCATAAGCACGCCAGACTTTAATTTTCTCTCCAGACACAAACTCAAAATTGTTGAGCTTACTTATGTTTGGTATCTTTTGTGTGGTCTCTTGAGAGTTAGCAATGGATTGCAGTGAAACGACTCGAACACCCTTTACTCCCCCATTGGAAAGGAGGGCACTCTCTAGTTGTTTGGCGGTAACAACATCATTTCCTTCATTAATATACACGCGAATGTGTGATTTGCATGTTGCTGCCAACCTATCTGCCGCTTCTTTACCTCCCTGAGGATCACTGAAATCAAGACGGGCTATTTTTACTCCAGTAGATCGTGATATTTCTGGACATGAAAGGATCGTTGTGGCCGAATGATAACACCCAGCGTTGTCTTGACGGAGGTATGCCTTACTGATTTCAGGGTGTTCTTGCTTCAAGGTTCGAAGCACATCCTGCATTATAGAAACAACAGCTGGGCTATCTTGGCTGCACGATTGAATCACATGAACGAATCCCTGCCACTGTAGCTTGTCATCAAGTCGCCGGTACACAACAGATATGTGCCAAGAGATACCACGCTTACCAAACCAGTCAGACTGCGACTCCCTGTACCTCTGTGGCAGGAACTTCATCGCCCAGTCATTGACAATCAATACCGTTCGATGATCAATCAGTTCCAGGGTGTCAAAACGCGCTTGGTCTTGATTCCAAGATCGGAGTGTGTGACACTTCCATGACTTGATGGCAAGCGTTGCCGACTGTATGATATAGAGAGCTTCATCTCGTTCATCATCGGAAGGATATTGGCAAGCTTTGGCGCATTTTTCAATTTCCTTCAAAGTTTCCCCCAGCACTAAACATTGACCACATGTATCCTCATGTTTGTGACTACAGGCCTTCCTAAAATCTGACTCACAACCATCACTGAGGGAGAATACAACACAGTGGTCCGCTACCTCCGCAGCTTTCGCCAGATGCACCTGTCAGAAAACAGTCAAACTTCAACACATGTAAAAGGACACCAATTTCCATTCAAAAACGTAGTCAATGCCAAAAATTTTATAAAAAGAATATTGAATATATAATAGAAATTGTCAGGCCATCATTGACATTATAGCTTTACTTACTGCCACTATCAAAAATGATAGCACGCTTGTGTTAGTTGAGTTAATTAGCTGTTAGTAAATGTTTTCGAGATGTGCAAATGGCAACTAAGTAGTCCAATCGCACATTGAAAATATAAAATAAATATGAATAAAAGGGCTATGAAGACTGGGAGTGAGGGCCGAAGGCAAAACAGAGCTAAACGTGTTTTGATGAAATTTACTGCTTAGCTGTTTTGTCTTACTATACTGTCTGCACGAGAAAATAAAAATTACGATAAGAAAAAAAATTCGGCGCAAGCATTCAGTTAGCATGTACTGTGTTTACGAATATTGCTGTTCTTTCTAACTTTAAATTGTAATCAAAGGGTTTACCTTATAATCTCCCTTTAAATAGAGTTTAGTTGCCTTCAGAGCATCTGTCATTCTCATTCCCCAGTCCCGCTCAGCACCATATTCAATCAGTTTGGGAACTAATGCCAACAGTTCATCAAACGCTCTTGTACCATCCGCAGAAAAGTAATCAAGACCTTGAAGAGACTTTCTCACTGAGGCACTGCATTCAGAAAGTATGCGATGCATTGTACTTTCGCTAAATGGACGAAAATTTGTCTCTTGGCAGAATCGAACATACTGTAGCACAATTCGACGAGGTATCATAGTGCGTATCACATTAGGCACTTCTAGGACTTGACCAGAGGAAAGAGTAAGATGTTTTTGGCCATAAGGGAGGTCTTGGACCAAATGCGGACTAGTAATAAAGGATAAGAAATGACTGAGCTGCTTTGGATCTACTTTGATACGTGATGCTTTTTGAACAGGAACTGGTACACCTCTACCAAGCTGAAGACGATGTAAGTTTGCTGAAGTGTAACGGACGGTACTTGGTAAGACCAGGAATATATGAATTTGTTACACTGGAGCTCGCTAAACCAGCCATTATTGAGAGGATTTGTCGGCGGGTATCCCAGCTAGACGCATTATTGTAGGTTTCTGCAAGGGCCTCTAGGTAGCGGTGGTCTACCTTTGTTAGCTCATCAGTACCAAGGAGCTTACTAGTCGTGCTGGATGATATCAGAGCTTGCCAGAGGTGTCCAGCGTTGTCAGGAGAAACAGTTTGGAGCACAGCAGCTACAATCTCAGCGCTCCTCTTTGTATTGCGTTGTTTGGTCACTTCACTGATCTCATTCCAGTCTAACCATCGTCTTTGAAGGGGTGGAATCTTTGAAGCTACTAAAAACTTGTTCAGTTGTTGAAGTGGTTGGCTTCGCACTTCATCACTATACGAGGAAGCACTAGTACTCGCAGTATCCGGGCTCAGAAAGGTCTCGTCTGAAGCTTTGATGGCAGAGGTAGCTTCGTCACTTCGCGTGGACGCAGTACTCGCAGTATCCGTACTGAAAATAGTAACTTCTTCAATCTGCAGTTTATTGAGGGACTCTATAAGTCCAGTCTCATCAGCTGTTTCTTTTTCCCTCTTCTGAGTGATCTAATTAAAAATATTAGGAATTCGAATGATGTTTTAACCAATCGGCCGTATGCTTTTGACTCTAATTTTTGGTGACCACATGAAAAAATATTAATACGACTCAAAATGCTAACCTCCTTGGCTGACCCCCCTCCCCCGATGATGATCACATAATAGATCATACTCACTTCCACAGTGTCTTGTTCAGATTCAATAACGGATGCATCTTGTTCTTCTGGTTCTTCTGCAATGCTTTTTATATATGCGCTGCACGTCTTACATATTGCTAAATCCAAGAAGAAGAATATCGATTTAACTTCGAGTTAAATTTCTCAAATTCCGCTTGTGAATTTGCTGCAATTTTCATTTCAAATATTACGATTGGTCCGCTGCATATTTGACTGGCCTTAGCTTATAGGTCGTTTAGTACGCGAATCAACACCCAATGCGAGCAATGTATTTCATAATTTATGACGTTGCTAGTAGAATAGTACAATCGTTTACCACAATGCCCGGCATGGAAGCATTTGTACTTCTAGCCTGATAAAATAAATCGATTTTTAACTTACGTGATCCAACAGCAATAAGTTCTCCTGTTTTACCCAGAATAAATGAGGATTGTCTCGTGTTAATTCGCCTCGTGGCTTTTACCGTAGAAGTTTTGTGAGCAGCCAGGGGGTGTGGTACGGAACATCTAACTTTGCGACATCGCCACCGAATTCCGTATTCAGCTCGATGCTTTGGGCATATCGTTATTGCTTTGTGAGAATCATCGGGTGAGAATATACCTAAAGACAATTTTTTATCAACTGATATTCATATTAAAAGGCAGGCAACGATGAAAAATTGATAAAACGCAGACTATATTACCTGCACGAGCCAACAATAACATCATTTCATTATCCAGGGACGAATCTTCACTAATGCCAAATATTTCCAGATGCCTGAAAATATCTTTTTGACAGTCAGATATAGCAACAGAGTGCACTTGATCTGGATAGTCTGTACTGGTCCCGCAAGGACTATATCCAATAAGAGCCGAAAATCCACAGAGCGCCATCGTACCCAAACAACTCAAAAGCGGGCTGACCAAGCTAATATTAGCGCGTTGTGTTAAGCGATAATAGATAATGATTAACTTTTTGGGAAAATTAATTCAACTTGTAGTGACAAAGCATGCTCCGACTGTCACTCCACAGTCTTGCCATCCGTTAAAACAGGGAAAACGCCTAATGATATTTGGAGTTAAAGAAACTTGCAATATCTGTTCAGACCAAGTAATCAAAGTTTGGTGGTTTGGTAACTGGTAAGTTACGATAATGATTTGGTAGAATTCATGTGTTTATTTAGAATGCCGTTGACAGCTCGCTAGGACGTTAAATGTTTACATGCTATTCTCAAGACATTCATGGTAATAATTCATCAAAAACCGGTTCAATAGTTTAAAAACCGGCTAAATTCATAGAGCATTTGGGATCTCAGAGTAGGAGATAAATCTTTTGCATTGGGGAAGAAATCTAGCTAAAGCCACCGACGACGGGGTGCTCATTGTCCTGACCCTAGATTGTGTGACATGGTTTTAAGCTCAAGCTGCGCTCAGTTATCGTGGATTAACACAGAGAACCACTTGATTGAAGAGTATTTACTCTCTAGTTATGCTGTTTATACTTTTGGCAAACCATCTTAATAAAAAAATTCAAAAAAAAGAAATATTGAGTCA
Organism: Actinia tenebrosa; assembly: GCF_029948245.1. Lineage (NCBI taxonomy): Eukaryota > Metazoa > Cnidaria > Anthozoa > Actiniaria > Actiniidae > Actinia > Actinia tenebrosa. The sequence continues at coordinate 24,591,560 of NW_028292569.1, read as the reverse complement.
ATTTAGTGTTATAGAGATAAACAACCCGTGTAATTGATTAGCCGTATAGCGTGTTTGAACGCTACAAGTTGAAATTCCTTCACGCGGTGGCATTTTAATAGTCGGAGCTAAAACTTGGCACAAATAAACTAGAATATGTGTACTTTCGTGCTGTGTAAGTGTTCTTTCGATTTATTAGGTACCAGCAGCGATATTGGAGGCTGAATTTCACCTATAATTTGACTGCCGCTCGATCATAAAAACACAACATGTTTTAGAAGGCCGATTTCTCGTATTTAAAAAGCAATTTATTACAAATTCTTGAACCATTCTTAAAGATATAGAGTTGATTTGACTACCTGGGAAATATGAATTCATTTGGATTCTTTTTGATCTATTGAGAGCTCCTTAAAGATGGCCATCGATTTTTGCATATTAATTAGGAAAATTACCCATTTTAATCGATTTTTCAAACTTTTGCAATTTTCTCAAAAATAAAAGCGCGCTGGGACATTTTGATATTATTTCCTAAAACAACTTACCCAAAGGGTTGTTTTGGTACAATAAAAAGAAATTCGATTTTTTGAAACTGATTTAAGATTCTCGACGCTTACAGACATACGCTCATAAGACACATGGGGAAACGTTACGTGCAACATTTGGAAATTTCCAGCCAATAAGCGTGCACCAAATTTATAACCGCTGACCAAATTTCTTTCAGCATGGCAGCAATTTTAGCATAGCAGACTGACAAGCGATGTTGCGTGATTTTGTTGCAACGTGTGTCGCACCTTTACAAACTCTAACGGTACGGACACACGGTGCAGCATTGCATGCAATATTGCACGCAACAGGACTGTTGCAGTGTGTCTACCCCTGAAACTTGTTGCACGCAACATTGCATGCAACAAATCTGAAGTTGCAACATTGCGCGCAACAAATTTCGTGTGAACATGGCTGCAACATTGCGTGCAGCATTTTGAAAATTCCAGCCAATCAGCTTGCAACAAATTTATAACCGCTGACCAAATTTCTTTCAGCATGGCAGCAATTTTAGCATAGCAGACTGACAAGCGATGCTGCGTGATTTTGTTGCAACGTGTGCCACCCCGATTCAAATTTGTTGCGTGCAATGTTGCACCGTGTGTCCGCAACTTTAATTAAACTCTCAACTATTTCGTACGACTGGGGAAACATGTACATTTTATATTCAGACACTTTACAAAAATGTTTGGTATGCCGTCTGGAGTTTTTTGATTACTTTGAAGTAAAAGCCTCTTGAATTTTCACACAGTTAAACGTTTTCACAGGTTGATATATTTTACCTTTTTGCCTTCAAGGTGTAGATAGTGCTGATTCCTTATCTATAAAGTGGTCAAAACCTGGCGACAAACATATCTTTATCTTACAACTTCAAAATCATTAACTAAAAATATAGAAATTTGCAAGATGTATTAATAAAGCTGTTACACAAACGAAATGGAACAACAGCCTTTTAAAAACACAGGTACCATCTTAAGTAAATAACAGTATAAAACCTATGGCAAAGAAATATAATAAATATAAAATATTAAAATATTGAACCACATAGCTGGAGTGAAATGTTACTCAAAAACTGCATAAAAATTAGAAAAATTTGAACAAAATAAAATTCTATATACAATTTATCTAAAGTTCAGTTTTGGAAAGATTTTCTTTGAAATTCAAATCATTGTCCTTTTTAAAAGAGCAGTTTCAATTTTAAAATCATCTATCTCTGCTTTCATTTCTAGATAACAGTTGCTTTTTCTAACAGGTTGTTGGTTGGTGTTGTATAATCCAATCTATAACCCCTCTGCTTCCATAGAAACGAAGGATGAGTATGACATGTTCTTGACACGTGATAATGTATCAGCATCACTCTTATTTTCTCTGTCTTGATATAATTATCTTCATTGCTCAAACTTCTCTGTTTGTCTCCGCAAACTGGTACGTATTTCCTCAAAGCGGCTCCTCATGAGTTTGCCTTGTTTTGAAGACGACTCTTCACGACTTTACGAATTAGTTTCAGTCGACTTCCAAAAGATGGCCACATTGTTACATGAGTCATGTGATCATAATTAGTCATCACGTGGTCATAATTAGTCACGTGGTCATAATTAGCCACGTAGCCATAATTAGTCACGTGGTCATAATTAGTCACATGATCATCTCAATCACGTAGATACATTTAGTCACTTGGTCACATTTCATTTCTCACGTGGCCAGCCATCATTCCCATACAGCAGCATAATTCCCATATAATACCAAAGCAAGTGGTCCGCCAGCTGTAAATAGTTTGGTACCCGTGGGGTCGTAACAGTGGGTATAGATAGCATTACTAAAACAGTCCACCTCTGTTTCTGTGAAGTACTCATAAAGAGTGTTATCTAAACGCTTTAGGTCAAAAAGAAAAAGAGCTTAGAAAAAGTGTTTTTGATATGGTCAATAATAAAATAAAAGAAATGCCGACAGAAAGGCAAAACAAGTTTGCTAGAAGATTTTCTATAATTTAGACTTCCGCAAAGTCCACCGAGAGGTAAACTTGGAGCAAGTCTATCTATCATTCAATATGCTTTTTTTTATTATAGTTTTGGTTATGGTTTTAGGAAGAACTAACACTGAAGATCTAGATAAAACATTACACAAGCACTGATCTTGGATTTCCATTGGAAAAATATTTCAATAAAATCTTTTCTGAGTAACTTACCAACCAACCCTTTCCAGACTTTAAGGTGAGATCATCCTTGGTGTCAGTTACTAGAAAGCCATTAGCAACTAAATCATAAAATACGACAGAACCATGACCTGTACCAATAGTAAGCAGCACATCTTGAAAACTAACTGAGCGCACACCTGACAATGAAAAAAATACTGAACATTAGACAATGAATAAATTGGGGTGGAGTGGAGTGGAGTGGGGTGAGTGGAGTGGAGTGGAGGTTGGTAGAGTGGTAAGGAGTGGAGTGGAGTAATGTGGAGAGGAGTGGAGTGGAGAAATGTGGTGTGGAGAAAAGTGGAGTGAGAGAAGTAGTGTAGAGTATAGCACAATACAATAGTGTATAGTAGAGTAGAGTACTGGGCCCGGCTGTACATGTATGAAGGGTGAATAGGGCTATCCGGCAAATAAGTACTTATCCAGTGGTAGGTCGATACCGTTATCCAATGAATTTATCCACTGGATAAGATCTATCTGTTAGATAGAAGTTTAGTAGTAGCGTAGCGTGGTGTGGTATGGTGTAATGTGGTGTGGTGTAGTGTGGTGTGGTGTGGTGTGACTAATTGGCATGGTGTGGTGTGTCCTGGCGTGGCATGGCGTGGCATGGTGTGATGTAGTGTAGTGTGGCGTGGTGTAGTGTTGTGTAGTTTAGTGTATTGTAGTGTAGTGTAGTATAGTGTGGTGTGGTGTGGTGTGGTGTGGTGTGGTGTGGTGTGGTGTGGTGTGGTGTGGTGTGGTGTGGTGTGGTGTGGTGTGGTGTAGTGTAGTGTAGTGTAGTAAAGCAGAGCAGAGGAAGTGTACCAACCTGCTCCTGGGTCATAGGTTCTAATGTTCTTCACCATCTTATAAGATCTTAGGTCTACCAATGAAACATGTGATTGAGACCCTATGGCATAGAGGCTCCTGTCTTTCTCCAAAGCAAGGCAAACATTCTCATAGTAAAAAGGCAGTGGAAATGAAGAGAGTTGCTTCCCAGAAGCAATGTCCCATACATGGACTAGTGAATGTGGAGATAAGGCAGCAAGATTCTGAAACAAAATATTTATCTCATTCATATTCTGGGATCACTGTGGTAAATTATTATGGGTTGGAGAGGAAAGTTATTTTGATCCTCATCTTTCAAATGTGCTACAGCTTTGGCAGATCATGTGGCCTTGGTATTGATAATTTCCGATATAATGCACTACCATATGCAATGATTGTTTATTACTATAGGTATTGGGACTGTAGGGCATTGGTTGACTGGATTTTGATCTCACTATTCTTGGTTGTTGAATTTTCAGCTTTTAAGAGAGTCAGCTAAATCTTAATGTATTGTATAAACATGCCCAATCTCTAGAATATAATTGATGTATCTAAATTTGAGAGTTTTTAAATTTGGAAAATCAAGAACCGTGTATAGTCGGATTGGACTGGACTACGGATAACCGGATCTCGTAAAACCACAGTGGCAAAGAGAAAACAACACATCAAACAAACCCAACCTATATATGAACTTAACATCACTGAGAGACAGTGCACCATAAGAGTACATGCCATCTATTTCACCCACCCCCAGGTCCCACTCACCCCTGTATTGCTATTATAAGCCAGGTCTCTTATTCTATCAGCCTCTACTGTGCCAGTCAGTGTTGTCTTGGGTGACACATATGCTGGCATAATCTTTGCCTTCTCTTTACCATTCGTAGTTCCAACAAGTTTATTGCTTGTATAGGCAGGTTCACCTCCATAGGTATTCCAAATAGATATGGTACCATCTCTTGAACCTGGGTGAAAATTAATATGAATTAGTAGTCCCATCAAATGTAATGGACCCTGAAACAACCTCTGAACTGATCTAAGTCAGGGCATGGCTAACTCACAGATTGAACCCTGAAACAAACTCTGGGCTGATCTAAGTCAGCGCATGGCTAACTCACAGATTGAACCCTGAAACAACCTCTGGGCTGATCTAAGTCAGGGCACGGCTAACTCACAGATCGAACCCTGAAACAATCTCTGGGCTGATCTAAGTCAGGGCATGGCTAACTCACAGATCAACCCTGAAACGACCTCTGGGCTGATCTAAGTCAGGGCACGGCTAACTCACAGATCGAACCCTGAAACAACCTCTGGTCTGAAATAAGTCAGGGCACAGCTAACTCACAGATCGAACCCTGAAATAATCTCTGGGCTGATCTAAGTGAGGGCATGGCTAACTCACAGATACAACCTTTAAATAACCTATGGGCTAATCTAAGTCAGGGTTAGGGTATTATAACTACATCTACAGTAACTCAATTTTGTTGGGTTTTGCAGAGAGGGAAAACAGAAAACCCAAGAAAAATCCCTGGAACCAAGGAGCAAGGAAGACCCAGGAATCAAACCACAGACGTTAGATACATGTATGAGAGGTAACCTTAATCTTGTTCCCCCTTCCCTGTGGTTTTCACTTAAGTGGCTTTAATACAGTCATGTGAAATAAGCCCTAACTTAGTTTAATGGAATGGTTTTTACCTGTAGCTAATAATCTATCATCAATCCATTCTGTGGCAAATACCCAGTCACTGTGTCCCTGAACAAAAACAATGACAACATGTTTTAACTTAAAAGTGGACTAATAGTTCCCCTTGCATGTGATGTCAAAGCAGTTCAATTTGGAGGAGAAAACGAAAGAATTTCAAGCTCCTGAGAATTGGATACCCATTGTTATAGCCTCCAAACTGAGCTGAATTCTGACGTGCTGCAAGGGGTCTATCATTTTACTCCAAGGGGTCTATCATTTTACTCCAAGGGGTCTATCATTTTATTGCAAGGGGTCTATAAACATTATGGGGAGAGAAGTTGATGAAGAGAGTGTCTTCAAGATTGAAAACAAAGTTAAAGACAATGACAAAATTTAATGACCAGGGCCTAGTTGTACGAACGAAAGGTGGATAGTGCTATCCTACTGTACAGATAGAGGAAGGGCAAAAAAACATCTGGAGAAGACATCTACAGAAAGACTTAGATAGGCTGGGGCATAACTGGAAACAGCTAGAGGACAAGGTGAAGGACAGGGTTCTGTAGTGTTCAGATGTTGTTGATGGCCTATACCCCACAAGGTGTGTACAGACTTAGGAGGAAAAATACCTACCTCTCCGACACAAACAGGATCAAATGTTGGCAGTTTGTACACAGCAAGGTGGTTAGGGTTTTCTCCATTGGATGCTAACATTGTCTGAGACTGATTCAGAGCAATATCATGGACCCCTGCAGATACCATCTGTGGAGTTGCATGTGGACTGCCTTCTAGCATAGGGATGAACACCCTTTCTTTGGTTACCACATCTATTACAACCAGCTAGAGAATATGGCAAGAAAACAAAGAATAATTAACAATTATTCCCTGAAGGCGAAGTGAATATCGAGGAATAATAACTGAAAGGAATTTGAGGTTATTATTCCTAAGGAGAATAATTGTTTTAGCATAAATACACAGGTGATTCTTTCAAAAAAAGGAAGAAAAAAGAGAAGATAGAAGACACATTTTTTCTTCGTGACAGCAACAAAGCGGCTGGCCACCATTTTGGATTATAGCTGGAGGTGATTATCATGTAATAGTGCGAGGTTTTCAACCAATCAGCGCGTGAAATTCTCTATAATCACCTGAATATTTATACTAATGGAACTTATTAAAATAAATGGTTTGAGCCCAGGATCATAATGAGTCTGTTGATTGTCTGAGTAAGTTGCAAAGTCTTCAAGGTGGTGGACATTCATGACAGCCTGAACAGGAGTCATGTTCAGGGTTTTTACAAAATTTAGTATTAAGAGGAATCCATTTAGAGCATGCAGTTTTGGTATTTTTTGTGTTATAGGCACTTTAATGTTACTGGTACTGGCATACTGTAGCATAAAATTAAAATCACTCAAGTGTCACAGTCTTTCTTATTATAACCTAATTGTTTAGATATAGTGTTAGTCTCCTTCACAGCTGTCATTAGTAATGGTCCCAGCTCCTCCCTGGAACAACACTAAGGATTGCTGCAAAGTAGACTGATACAGCTAGTGTATAGGCACAGGAATATACAGGTATAAAGAAATGCTAGATTATGACATGCCATTACATTGAAATGATTTTTCATTGTCCATGGACAATTCATCCAGCCACTATGCTTTAGAACTTTACCCCTGAAAACCAAATTTGTTTGCACGACAGACTTTCAAATGGCACAACACATGACATGGAAGTTAACAAAATCATTTGCTTTCAGTTCAATGTTACTGACACTGCGCCTGACTGCCATACTCGCAGTGGTGAATTGCTGGTTTTCAATCATTCCCAAGAGAGTGAAATAACTAAAGACACGGCAGCCATGTTGGATGATATAACAAAAGAGACTGATCTTTTGTTCAATTCATTCAACATGGTGGCTGTGAAAACCATCAACAGCGATAATAAGATTTGAGCCAATTACAACATATGAACTAATTGCTAAGCTAATAAGAAATGGTCCTGCACAGTACCAATAACATCTCTGTATGCTTGAACTGTGGAGTTTTTGGAGTCATAACAAATTTGCTGCATCAGGTAAGTACTGTATAGCATAAATGAAACCTATTGATTATTTAATTAATACCTGGTTGCACTTGGTACCACATATCACTCGTCTATCATCCAGCCATTTTGAAGCAAAGACTTTATCAATCGTTCCCAATGGTACATTTGAAGGCTTCCATGTTAGAGGAACTCTATGACTTATGAGATCTGTGACAGTTTGACTTGAAAGTTTTGCATCCGTTGACTGACGACGTGTGCTCAGGTATTCAAATACAGACTTCATTATCTAAATTATCTTCGATTCTTTAAGCAATATTGACTTTAAACCATGTAGAATTCCACCGTATTACAGTAGCAAGAATTTTGTTTTGTCTGACGCAATCGTTCCGACCTTACAACACAAAGCAGCTTGTAAACAAATGCAATAACGTCAATCTTGAGCACAAAGTCGACCAAAATTATTTCTTTCTTTAAAGTAAATCGTACCAAAAACAAAAAATATGTTTCCGTATGTCCAATAGAAAGTCTTATTGTCTAAAAACATGCGATAAAAACCGGTAAACAAATTATTTTTTGTTGCAGAGGCATGATAACACGTCGGCTATGTGCTGATGAACAACGCGACGGGCAAATATGAAGTTGAAATCACCTTGAATCCAACGAAAACAGTATATCCAGCACTCTGAGCTATTGCGTTAGGTCCACGACTTCATACTAGTATCATAGGAACACAAAAAGACTTAATAAATAAGCTTACATATAAACTTTAACACAACAAAAATTCTTGTAGCAGTCAACTAGACCAAACCACAGGTAACCCATCAAAAAAGTACTGGGGTTCCAGGCCTTATTGACAAAGCACAGGGATCCGTGAATACAAAATGATAACATTTCTGGAGGTACCGCTAAGTTGAATCTTTTTTCGCCGAGTCTTTCTGGTGAATTTGGAGAAAACTGAAACGTTTATACTTAGTTAGTGCAGTTGTCGTATGACTGTGAAAAGTTCACGGCAAGAACACGGTCGTGACACGGCAAGGCATACGCCAGACAAATCACATTGCACGAGAATTTACTCTCCGTCCAATCAAATACCCGGAACACGGCATAAACACGGCGCGGACACGGTCACGCCAAGATCGCGGCACTTTTAGACCAATCGTATTTGCGCGTGAAAAAAAAAAAAAAAAAAAAAAATCAGCCAATTAAAATTCTAGAAAGTATCACGGTCACGGCACGTCACGCTTACGGCACTGAGCTTTTCACAGTCATACGAAAACTGCTCTATTGTGGCGTTGTTAGCGAGTGTTACCACATGGTACCAAATATCCAGATATTACTGAACTTTATATGTATATATATTTCCTTTCAATCATATAGTCTTTCTTCCCTTTGTTTGTCAGTGTACAACTAACGTAGTTGTAAGGCTAAAAATAAGATAAATCAAAAATTAATACTGAGAACAGGCAGGAAAACGGAACGCCGGAGCCCTAGCACAAGCGACTGGCTTTAGTCTTGTATTTTGCTCAAGCTAACGTTCATTATTTCTCTCTCATCGCAATATCTGATAAGTTCAAGGTAAGGAATGATGGTTGGCTTAACAAAATGCGGGGTGGTTCGAGTATAGCGGGTTCCATTAGCCTGCGTAGCGACCTCCCCTCCTCCACAGGCCCCCCACCCCTTCCCCCTCCCTTCCCCCTCCCCTCCCCATTTGGGCCGCTACGCAGGCTAATGGAACCCGCTATAGTCGACTTAACTTCTGGCTTTGCCTTAGCCAAAGTTCTGTAATATTCCAATCAACAAGTTTGAATTTCAATTTGTTTTGTTCACGTTCATTCTAGAGGGGCTAATAGAGCAGGTCAAAGGATCGTGTGATCTTGTTAGAAAACCACAAAAAAAAAACAAGATATATATTACTCAGCTCATATCCGTCCTTGTCTTATGATTCTTTCCAAACTTGAGAAAATGTCACTAGACATCGCCACCTATGAGCACCGGCGAGCTTCCTTTCATTATTAATTCCGTATAACATTTGTACTTTACTGAAATCTTTTGTTATTGAAGTGAAAGAAATTAGATGACAAATATCAGAATCTACCTCCTGGCTTCAGTTATACGAGAAAACATTCACTGAATAAGTCTTCTATTGGCTCACATCTTTGATCTAAATGTTGGCACACTGAGGGTGGAACTAATTAGAATGTCACTAACAGGGCTAAAATCTACAGGTCAGAAAGCTGCCTAGGGGTAGACTGACTGGAAGGAAGGAATGTTTACCCACAAAAAACGATCGAGTATATAGAATTTGTTTGATCTGATTTTTCCCAGATACGGCTGATGAGGTCGGCAGTGTGCCTCATGGCTTGAAGTTTTAGATCATAACGTTTTGTATAATGCGAATTTTGTAGATGGGTGTGGCTTGAGCTAATTGTTTGGTAAGCGGCAGCAGGTCCTGAGTATATATTAATGGAGTACCAAGGTGGCAGAACAAGGCGTGGTAAAGGTATTTGATAATGAGCTTTGGAAACAGAAAAGCCTTCCTAAGACACAGTCCTTTGTTATTTATCGTTAAAAAAAGTTTCGAACTCCCAATCTAGACCTATCAAAAAGAATTCTCAAGGGATCATGATACATATTTAAATATATTTCTTTCTTGTCTCAGATTGACCGAAAGCTTTTAAGTTACGTAAGTAAAAAGAAGTTCGCGATTCTAGTTGGTTCTTCCAAGTGATGGCACAGTCAATATTCACCGCTTCATGCGTTCGGCAATAATTTCAGCATTCCAATTGGCTTTGGTTTTTGACCACTTGTTGACCGTAATCGATCATTGGTAGTCCATTATGTCTGGAGAAATAACACAGAAATTGAAGGTCAGGGTTAAAAGAAACTGATTCAAAAAATCTTATTCTATGGGATCACAGGTTCAAAGTTAACGGACCATTAACATATATTTTTTGATCAACCAAGACTGCTGCACACAAGAGAACCAGAATACAGTAACATGCGAAGGGGTTAGAGAAGTGAGGATTGCTGTACATAGAGAGTTTCGCTGCAGCCCTCAAGTTAGAGATGGAAATGTAATAAGGAATATTCCCCTCCATTACGGAATTGGGAAATCTAGAACTTATGATAATTAATTTATCAGTATTAATCCCGTACCAATTAAACGACCAGACCCCGGGGGGGTACTCCGCCAGAATTTGGGTAGGGGTGTTCCGCTGGGATTCTGAAAGGGGTACCCTGTATATGACCAAAAAAAAAAATCGTATTTGTAGACCCTGTTTATGACAAAAGATATAATTAATTGCACTGAGTTCCTGTTTCAATTATCATGTAATCTCACGTATCATTTTTTTACGACCATGGTAACCAGTTTCAGTCAATACGAAAGTAGAAATCCTGAATATGACAAGAAACTCAGGAAGAATTTTGACCTTGAGTGAAATTGCATACCCTGTTTATGACAAGAAGCTCGAAAAACCATACCCTGTTCAGCGGATCATCCCCGTATAGTTCATATATGGGAGTACCCCGCCCCCGGGAACCAGACCTCGGCCAAAGGGTGCAGCAAAAATTATTTCCCGAGGCCCACCACCCAGGGCCGCTAGAAAAGCAATGGCAGCACTTGTATTACATACAAATTGTATTCCTTGTTTGTGTTGCGATAGTCATCTGCTGTTCTCTTGTATTTTATCTTGGGCTTCATTCCGAGAGTTCGCGCAGATAAGTTGTCTTCAAGTCACGCTTAGCAGTCGATAACGTGACATCCGGCATGTGTGACATCCGACGTGTAAGCCATCCGAACGAAGGAGATCTTTCGGAGCAGCTAACTTCATAGGCACTTTGATTCCTGTACATGTACAGATTTCTGCAATCGTGTGTCAGTATGTAATCCTATATTGATTTGTTTGGGAAGAAATACTATATTTTCCTTTTAACATTAACTTTGTTGCGCTCGAAATAACATTTCCAAAGGCTTTATAACATAAATCTTTGGGCATATCAAATATCTTACAAATAAGCTTATCAAATATAATTCTTTTGGAGTATCCTATTTCCCCTGTTGTCTATCGTTGGATGACATTTGAACTCGGCGCAGCACTGAAACTATGCGAGTCTAATACCTCAGTATCAACAATCAAGACTTGGAGTCATCCCAAGTCTTCGACAACGTCTCTGGGAGGGATCTAAAAGGGCCTTGTGGTTTTACAGACGCAAATCTTCGTCTTTGAGCTTCCTTCTCATAGAATTCAAGTTGATACGAGTTAGAGAAGTCGTGGTCGCGACTTGGTTTGGTTTTCTATCTTTGACTTGCTTGGTGTTAGTTTTTCTTTGAAGATTTTCATAGCTGAAGGCTTGTCGCTGAGTTCTATAAAGAAACAAAAGGCCAGAAGCTCGACAAATCAGACCATCACTCCCAAAGACGTTAGGCGTGCATCTGAAGACTAACCAACAGCGTTGAGAATAGAATTGTGAACATCTGTTTGACAAATTCATTTCGGACACCTTATTACATCTTACTTGGTCCTTCGACAAGCGTGCAATAACTTAGATTCAAGAAATGATGTTTAGGCTTGTATTAAGCTTCGTATTTCTGGCCAAAACCTTATCTCAGTTCAATCCCCGCGGTACCACGCAGCCGAAACAGTACAATATACTTAAAGGGTAAGCAACTACACAAACCAATACGACACTATACTATAGTTCCAATTTTAGTTGCTACGGAATGAAATAGACACTTTATTGGATGGCAAAAAATGAATTCTTTTTAAAGTTTTCAGTTGCTTTTTTTAATTGATTCAACAAGCGATAAATACGGCAGGACAAGCAATTAATGACTGTCTTAGCACTGGTCCTCTCAGTGCGTCAGAAAATCATCAATTACCAAAGGCATTTTATCAAGCATCGTCTATAACTTGATAGAATGTTGGAATATTGTGTTGCATCGATACAAAGCCATCACAGTCTTCTTTCGCTAAGCCGTAAATGCGCATTTTTTTCTTTTGTAAAATCGCTTTTTATCCTATTCTGTCGCGCTAATTCAATTGAATTCGAATACCTTCAATGACTAATCTTTTCTTAATTTAGCCGCTTATTTTTGGGATTTAGTTTATCGCAATATTTTTTCCCAGGCCTAATGTTTGTGGTGCGGCGCAAGGACCGCGTTGTTGTCCTGGCTGGCAACAGAGAACATCAGTAGGATTATGCATTGTTCGTAAGTAAATTAGTAGATTTATCATTGCTAGATTGCTAAAATGCATACTATATATCCGTGAAAAACTTAGTCAGAAATTTCACAAATTTGCCACGAATTAGTAAGTTCAGAAAACCGCAAGCCTGCAAAACTTTGCACTAACTTTTTCAGGGATTTTTGGTATGCACTCAAATGCGTATGCATGTAAATAAGCAATATGCTAAAATATATATGGTCTAGTGTGAGTAGATACAGGACTAGTTTTTGCTACGTTATTTTGAACTGATAGAAAACAAGAATGGGATCTCGTGGCAACTGTCGAGCCACAGCAAATTGGTAAAAGAATCGCAACTCATCATCGTAACGGTTTGAAGTGGACCCTTCTCAAAATTATCTCAAATGCGAGACCGTCTGATGAAAATACCAAAGAAATCTCATCTTTTTCTCGATTGTTTTTTTTTTTCTATTTTCATCTTAGCCTCGCAAAATATGATATTTACTCTCCGATCCGATCCGTTTTCACACGTTCCTAATAATACCCAACTCCTTCTCTCAGACAGATATCAACACCACTAGATTCCTTTAAATTAAAAAAACCCCGGGATTATAAATAAAGTAGTGCAAAACTCGGGATTAAAAAGAAAAGAGCTTCAAAGGTCTCAGTCATTATTTCTAAGAAGTTTTTGGAGAAAAAAGGTGACAAAAATGTTCTAATGCTAAGTATCAGACATTGCGATATCATGTAATGGATATTCCAGATTTCAAAGATCTCAGTCATTATTTCAAAGAATTTTTTTTGAAAAAAAAAAGTGACAAAAACGTTCCAATGCTAAGTATCAGACATTGCGATATCATGTAATGGATATTCCAGATTTCAAAGATCTCAGTCATTATTTCAAAGAATTTTTTTTGAAAAAAAAAAGTGACAAAAACGTTTCCAACACTAAGTATTTGAGATTGATATATCCGCATCTAATGGACTTTCAACCACTAAGTATTATCATGTAATGGATATTCCAGATTTCAAAACGGCGGAGGATCACTCACTCCCGGTTATCACCAGGAAACTGAGGGCATCGATGAGGCATTGTGGCCATCTAATAAAATGGCAAATCACTCTATAATATATACTCACTAAAAGCAGTGCCATTAGATTCTACATCAATTCAGTTTATTCAAGTGTCACTTCGATAAAATATATGACCAATTCAACAATCTTTTGCCTTGTTGCACCAGTTAGTACCAAAGCATTCAGTTAATACAATAAACCAATTTTCCCATCACTTGAGAATTTCGTTGATCTAGTAAACAAATGCTGAGCCATGATGACAAACACATCAGCTTCTTGCCCCATGTTAAATTGTCCAAATATCATTGTCTCCCTTAGATATTCTCCCTAACGGAGAGGGCAACCTTCAACCCAGATAAGTCTAGTTGTCCTGGTTGAATTTCAACACAGGCCAAGGACTTGATTAAGTGTATAAAATTTCCACCCATTTCATTCAACTGCTTCACATCTGTATCCCGCAACCAAACCCGCAGGATGCATACAAAGTTCCCGTGCGATCGATCATGGTTAGTTTATTATTGCAGCAAGTTTTAGTAAGCTGTGGTTCAGACGGAGATAACACTTGGATTAAACACACTAGGGAACCATATCAAATCGAAACGATTCTTGAAATTTTGTCATGCAGATTAGAGCGATTAATTTTGGTATTTCACTGCAGTGGGATGCGGTTAGCGACTCGGTAAAATTGTCATACGATTATTTACATTGCTGAAACTGTTCTTCTCTGTTTACGTCTCCTTAGAGCTCATACTACAATTGCCTTTTCTCGTGTTTTTGATTCCTGTAATAATAATTTAAGATCTCTTAATTAACCTTAGAAGAAGGCACTTAAGTTTCGAACCTTCGTGATGTGACAAGTGTAGCCCAGAAGTTGGCGCATTAATTTTTTAAATACTTCAAAAGTTTGCCTTCGATTTAATCGGACATCGGTTCAATAAAGGCCTCTGCAGAATCGTGAACCGACGTTCGTGAACTTAACTTTAGAACCAGCCGAATGACATAGACAAAGGTAGACAAACAGAAGATGAAATACATATTAAATCCGTGGCAAAAGATGGGTTTTGCAGATGTTCTAGAAGAAATAAGTTTAAGACGCAGTTTAAATGCTCAAAAGTTTGCCTTCACAATTTGCCTGCACAATTCCTAAAAAGGTGCACTTCCATATTTCGGACATTCTTTAGCAATGACATGAAAAAATATGTTGGAATTTACAACTGCAATGAGACATTTTCCCCTTTAATTTCCAAACATTAGTCTATCATCATAATCATCATCATCAATATCAACTAACTAAGTGCACGTTGGGTGTAATCCAACCAATTCACCGGACATACTTGAATAATGTTTATTAGGCTATTTTGCTTGCGTGTTCATCTTTTCGAGTGCAGGACAATTAGCAAAGGCATAACATTGCACATTCTTCACATAAAGTACGCGCACAAGAATAGCGGGCATAGAAGTGAAATCAAATCAACCTCAATGTTAACAATCAGATGCCCTTTTATTTCAGTCGTTTAAGAACGATTTTCAACGGGCGAAAAGGTTCAGATAACTAACCTTTTGTGGTAAGCTAGGAGTTGTCAGTCAGTGTTGTTTATTTCCGACTATACTTTAACTCAGGTTGATTCATGTTTCTTCATGCCACCATGCAAGAACCTGCAGGAAAAATAGGAATGCCTGGAATCTCGTTTTTCCCATTCTAAATGTACCAATTTTCAGTTGCCCAGTTTGCCAATTTCTTCATCCCCGAAGATACTTGCCTGAGATAGGGTTTCATCTTTCTTCTTGCCACCTTGCAAAAACCTGGAATAACGTAGAATGTCTGGAATCTCGTTTTTTTCTCATTCTACAAGCAACAAGTACCATTTCTTAGTTGCCCAGTTTGCCGGTTTCTTCATTCCCGATGAAACGTGCCTGATCTTCCTTCATGCCATCTTGCAAGAACCTGGAATAAAGTGGGATGACTGTAAGGTAGTTGTATTTCTCTTCTGCGAGCTCCAACTGCTATTTTTAAGTTCCCAGTTTGCCAGTGTCATTATTGCCTGAGGGTCTCATCTTTCTTCATGCCACCTAGCTTGCAAGAACCTGGAATAAAGCGGGATGACTGTAAGGTAGTTGTATTTCTCTTCTACGAGCTCCAACTGCTATTTTTGAGTTCCCAGTTTGCCAGTGTCATTATTGCCTGAGGGTCTCATCTTTCTTCATGCCACCTTGCAAGAACCTGGAATAAAGTGGGATGACTGTAAGATAGTCGTCTTTCTCTTCTACGAGCTCCAACTGCTATTTTTAAGTTCCCAGTTTGCCAGTGTCATTCGACCTTCACTAAAATAGAAATCGGAAAATCAATGTCTGCGAGGGTCCAAAGCTGAATTTAACTTGCGCAAGAATAATCCTAATTTTATAAAGAACCGTGCTGCGTTTGTCTTCTGGAGACAATCTTTAACTCAATGACTTTGTTTAAGGGAGCTTTGTCAGCAAGACTTGACTAGTACCTTGTCCCCAGGGACCCTAAAGAAATCTGACCTATTTTAGAACACCTGTGAAACTGAATCATTGTGTGTGTAACCGCACTTAATTCAACTTCATTTGGCATCAATGACTGTTAATGGCGGAAGATCAAAGCAAAAGAACGGAAAAAACAATTCCCACACTTTCTCTTAAGTTTTCTGGGTTCCGATCCGGTCCTTCCTGGCCGCCCTTCATTCTTGGCAACTTAAAAGGTTTTAAATTCACATCAGCCAGTGTCCGATACGACGTCACTAACTGCCAACCTTTAAACTACTGACCCCAAACCACTTCAGACACTAGCATTCCTCTCATTGCTTTTGTCAACTAATTGATTATCAAGTTTTAAAACATAGATTTTTATCTTTAAGAACGCTTTTATGAGCTCGCGTGACGATCGACATTTGACTATAACTCATAGTATAATGGGTTTTTGTCCGACAATTTGATCGAAATTTGATCACCGTTGACTGATAATTTTTTGGCATCTGGACTCGATGTATAAAAAAATCGATTTGATTTAATCGGTTTAAAAGCTGATTTTTTTAAGGCGTGAAAGAATCGAGTTCTTAGGTGCATGTTGAACTAATAAATAATCTTAGACGCCACTTATTTAACTCGCTTTTTTTAAATCGAAATTGTACGAAATATATGTTTGTTCATTAAGTGAATGTAAAACGTCCGAGCGGTTTGTCGATAATTGCTTTATTCAATGGAATTTCATATATTTTTGAGCTGTGTTTGATAGTGGAAGTTGTGATCAAAATGAACATCTAATTAACTTTACTGATTACCGGAGTTGATATTTTTTCTCCGGAAAAATGTAATTTGATAATAATGATTGGAAAATGCCCAGAATAACTGAACTTAGGAATCAACCTCTATCATTTAGTCCAACTTTTTCTCGCTTTCTAGATATAAAATCATCAAAGCATCCGAACTGAGATTTTTGAACTCAATTATTATTAATATTTATCATTATTAACAAAAAAATATTATTGATTATTAATGAATACCACCCATCACGTCATTTTAAGTAACAAATAAATGGGAGAAATCAAAAGTCATTCTTTCATCGACGTCTTTCATTAAATGACCCCCCGTGTGTGACCTAAAGGCTAACGTCACGTTTGTAATTTGAGAACTGATGACTGTCACGCATACTTGTAGTAACGCAATATAAATGGCTGAAATAACACCTGCCAACGGGTTGGCCCATCAGGTACTGTATTTATCCACTATCCTCTTTTTATGACTTCGAAAACAAAAGAATATTTGGCTGTAGGCTCGACTGTAGTTGCAACTGTGGCGTCGATGGTAAAGCAACACCTACTGACATCACGAGAAAGAGGTAGCCGAATTCTTGGAGTGCAACCAAGTGTCCGAAAAATCCCTTGATATATAAATAAAAAGGAAACAGACGCCATCTTGGTTGGTCTAACAAGAGAAGCGTAATGAGGAATGCTTTGTATCTTAGTCAACCAACATGGCGGCTATGACGTAACATGGAGTGCAACCACGTGTCCGAAAAATCCCTTGATATATAAATAAAAATGAAAAAGCCGCCATCTTGGTTGATCTAACAAGAGAAGCGTAATGAGGAATGCTTTGTATAGTCAACCAACATGGCGGTTATGACGTAAGATGCACCCCAAGACTACAGCCGGTTGCCATTCCTTGCCCTCTTACATCTACACTCCTCTTTCTTCGGAACAATAATGGATGACATGTCGGCAGCACTGACTATGGATCCATCGCACAGTCAGAATAATAGTAACTGCAATCTGTAAACCTGATTGAACCCTACTAGCTATGGCATATCTGGATTCGTCGCGCAAGGACACGTGACCTTTAAACGCGGCAGCCATGTTTGTTTAAACAATATATCACTCCACGCGTAGCCTCGCATTCAAGTGCTTGAGAATAAATTTATATGCGTTAAACAAAGGCTTTATTCTCATGGCCGCCGTGTGATAAAGGTCGACCATACTCTCTACTAATATCGTTTTTCTGGTTATTCTTCAGCGATTTGTCGGTTTGGATGTGGTTCAGGAGGATGTTCTGGACCGAACAGATGTCGTTGTCCCGATGGTTCCTTTTTACCTCGATGTCGGGGAAAAATAGGTATAGTATAACGTTATCTCAAAGCAATCTTAAAGTTTCTTTGCCTTTCAAGAACACGGTACCGTGACCGTGACAGTGCTGTGTCTGAGTATTTTGATTGGACAAGCAGAAAGTTTGTTTCAAATGACGTCATTACCATCAACTTCCTGCCGGCAACTGCTCGGTACCAATTCATGAATTCTGGCATGGTAATGCGCATGTCTGTTGTAGAAGGACTGTGAGATACTATAATTATTGGTACTAATCCACTTGCATGTATCTTGATCTGGCTGTTCGGTGTTCGCGTGCAGCGCGTAGATCTTTTTTCTCAACATTTTTCGTGTGACCTTTATGACATCGGGTCTTATTCGAGACCAAAAAGTCGGGACAGTATCGGGACCTTGGCGTGCGCTTTTCTAAACTGAGATTATAGCATGACTTTCGTGACTGATTAATTTGCCTGACAGAAACTAAATTGAAGATTAAGTCTAGACATTTATTGTAAATTCGATTAAGTTTACCTTAAGTCACGATCCTTCAGCGTCGTTAGGATTATGGCAAGAGCTAGTCCTTCGTTCCTTGGCGGACATCGGAAGGCGCACGTGATCTGGGAACGAAAATGAGCATATTTTACTCAAACATGTTTTTCAATCATTGACAGGTGCGAGTTCTTGTACTATTTTATGTTTTAACGGTGCTCAATGTAAGAATAATGTGTGTACGTGCAAACCTGGATTCACTGGAAAATTCTGTGAAACTCGTAAGTAATGAAAAAATAAAATGATAGACCCCTCGCAGCACGTCGGAATGCAGATCAATTAAGAAAACATGACAATAGATTTCAATTCTCATGAGACTGAAATTCTTTTGTTTTGTCCTCCAAATTGAGCTGCTTTGACATTACATTCAAGGGGTTTATTGTATCAGGAAAGTACACGCGTGCGATTATAGTAGCCACAAAGGCGTGCAATGTTTCGCGCAATATCTTGCGCAACTCACGTAAATACAATCTTTTTGTTGCGAAGAACAAAAAGCTTCTGCCTCATGAAGTAAAGAAATAGGCTTTGCACCATCACGTGATGGCAGCCATGACAAGAGGCAGGAATAATTGAATCTCGTCTAATCTGATTTACATGAGAAATAATTCAGTTTCCCAGGTGCAACAAAAGCTATTGTTGTGCGTCTTCTCAAGTATGCCATTACATGATGGTGCAAAGCCTCTATTTTGCGCGTGGAGTGATAAGCAGCTGGTAACTCCTGCTCGTAACACCACACCTTCAGTATACCTAGTTAATATTTCCCAACCCCAGGCCACGTGTGATTCCCTTGAAAACAAGTTCTTTGTTTTTTATATCCTGTCTGTTATATTCTACAGCCATTTGTACACAGCCTTGCGTGAATGGCGGTCGATGTGTCGGCCCAAACAGGTGCGCATGTCCGTATGGCTTCACTGGAAACCAATGCCAAGCAGGTATAACCGGTTATTTTAATATATCATAAACGTAACACATGAAAATAATTCCAAGTATTTTGACAAATATCTGCTATAATCAACGTGGTGCATTGTTGTCTAGCTTGGGTAGAAACATCGTTTGTTCATTATGCCTTATATAGGGTTCTTTGTACCTAAGATAGACCACAATGCATTACATTTATCAGACACAGAAAAAGTATATGGTGGTAAGTAAGTCTTGTTTTTCGTAAAGTTAAAGTCAAACCTCTAATAAGTGGGCACCCTCTATGAAGCGATCACTTGCATACTTCCCGAGAGTTACCGCTTCAAAGAGGTTTGACTGTATCTCTTACTGTTATTAATAATATCTTTGTTCTCTCCCATTAGACTACAGGACTGGACCTTGCTATACAGTGATTAAGAACAAGATGTGCCATAACCAACTTATTGGTATCGTTTGCACACGTAACCTGTGTTGCGCAACAGTTGGAAAAGCCTGGGGGAACCCTTGTGAAAGATGTAAAGCTAAGCCAGGTATGATGGTGATGAATCCAAGCGCTTGGTTAAGAATGAATCATAAAATAAGTATCATAAGATAAACCAGGTATGATCAGAGATTGGGATTATGTATTGCGCAATAGTTGGAAAAACCTCGGGGAAT
The DNA here is from genome assembly GCF_029948245.1 of Actinia tenebrosa. Classification (NCBI taxonomy): domain Eukaryota; kingdom Metazoa; phylum Cnidaria; class Anthozoa; order Actiniaria; family Actiniidae; genus Actinia; species Actinia tenebrosa. Next base: position 24,571,340 of record NW_028292569.1, on the reverse strand, counting down.
CCTTGTGAAAGATGTAAAGCTAAGCCAGGTATGATGGTGATAAATCCAAGCGCTTGGTTAAGAATGTTAATCTAATCTTTAGATTCCCGCCGGATTTTGAGGTCAAATATCTCGGACTCCTCTATCCTCTTCGATTCTTTATCCTGTGTTAATCAAGATTATCACTTTATACTCCTTAGAGATAAGTAGTTTTATCCAGTTAAGCGGCCTTGGTTTAAAAAGAGATTTGAATTGAAAAACGTCTTAATAAAGATTATAGAATCTTTGAAGTCAAGGCTTCAAGCTGATACTTGGTCCTAACTGACCGTTACTTAGCGGTTTATCTCCCGTTAATCGAGATTATCACTTTATACTCCTTAGAGATAAGCAGTTTTATCCAGTTAAGCGGCCTTGGTTAAAAAAATTTGAATTGAAAAACGTCTTAATAAAGATAAAGCTGGATAAACGTCTTGACAGACAGGACAAATATTAAAGATTACCTTCTGCATTGCCATATCTCGTGAGAAATTTGCCTTTGAACTTTAAGGTAGCACAGTCCATCTAGTGTGCTGTGCACTGTCAAATTGCACGATGGGTGGTTATCTGGGAATGTAATTGCAATTGGACTTCGCGTGATCAAAAATAATGACCTCTGATAGCCCCAAGATAGAGCCTAATTAAACTTAATTAAAATTAGATTCTCCTTTTCTTAACGGGTACGGAGCTAAATGAAGTTCTTTTAGGAGGGTAATCCTAGAGTATTATCTTAGCTTGTGCGCGAAATTCGCGACAAAATAGGGTTTTGGAAGGTGTCTATTAAAGTGTTTCCACGACATTGTCAAAGTTTTCGAGGGCATTTTTCTAAAGGATTTATCGGAAACGCCTTGATTGACGTCCACCAAAAGCTACTTCGTCGCCACAACAAATCCGCGCGTGGAATTAAGAAGCACTTTATAAAGAATCTTTTTCATCCACATTATTAACTTTATAAGCACTAAAAAAAGTATTTTTCATCCACACTATTAAGATGTAACGCCTTGATTGACGTCCACCAAAAGCTACTTCGTCGTCAGAACAAATCCGCGCGTGCTGATAAGAAGCACTTTAAAGAATCTTTTTCATCCACATTATTAACTCATAAGGTTGATATTTTGTTCTTGCCAGAACCATGTGAACGAGGATTTCTGCCTAACTTCAGAAGCAAGGCATGCCAAGGTCATTAGTATTTCTAATAGATTATATATGTCTTTCTGACATAAGCACCATCACAGCGCAGGGTATGAATTAATTGATGACACGAGCTCTTTAGTTTTCCTGTCAGAATACACTGACAAAGTTGCCACTCAGGGTGGGGCACAGCTTACCACGGCACGGAACAGCACGCCGCGACACAACAAAGATAGAGTGGATGTGTCTTTATGAGATAACAAGCACCTCCAGCACATGCACATGTACATGCACCTGCGGCATCTCTAGCTATCCAGTCAGAATGTTCTGACAAGTCATATCACTCACGGCCTGGCATGGCACGGTAAGGCAGGGCAAGGCACGGCACAGCATAACACAGTATGGCGCGGCACCGAACACAACACCGCGCGTCGGTGCCGTATGTCGGAACACCCAAAAAAAACCTGCTCAAATAAATTAGAAATTTAACATTTCTCTCGCTCGAGTCAAGTTTTCCCATGACTGATATTCCACATCTTGCATTGTCTGACAAACTATCAACGTTTCATTTTCCCAGACATCGACGAGTGTAAGGCAATACCAAATATCTGTGGCAAAGGCAAATGTACCAACACGGTTGGCAGCTATAAATGCGTCTGTGAGAGTGGCAAGGTTCTGGACCCAGTGTCCAAGAAGTGTATCGGTAAGTACGAATGCATCTACGCATGCGCATCTTTGAAAAGCATACATGATTCGTGGAGATGCCTTCGCTATTTCTCGTATTCCATTTTTTTTTTCTTTTCTATCCTGATTTTCCTTTCATAATTTTCAGTTTTCACTCGGTCGCTGAGCTTGGCTTAGATGTTTCGCTAAGTTTACCACAATCTAATTCCATCTAAGATCCACCTTTCTTGATTCGCTTTAAGCCTATCTAAACTAATTGTCCTTTCATAATCTTCAGTTTTCACTGGCCATGGGTGGCGTGAGCTTCGCTTAGATATTTCGCTAAGTTTTCCACAATCTATAATTATTTCATTCAATATTGACTCTTGAAGCATACTACCTCTAATTCCATATAAGAGCCTCCTTTCGTGCTTCGATAAGCTTTTAGACAATCTAAAAGTCCCTTCTTGTTCTATTTAGCTATTAGACTCCGATACCATGCAGCGCCACTAAAGATTAAGAAACTCAACTCCTCAGCAATCTCCAGAACAATCAACAAATTATCAATTTTCTCATCCTTCCCTCGAAAAGACAACCGATACCTTCTTACATTAATTCTCGGTAAGACTTCTAAATGAAGTAGATTATTATTTTTCAAATTTTCAAAAACTTCTCAAAACAATCCTTCGGCTGATTTCAACTTTTTCTGGCATTAAACCCAAGGCACTAATTTTAAACTGCAGAGGATCTTTTTTTCGATTCACAACTGCATAAAGGCTTCTTTTCTTTTCTTCTTCCATTGTAGCCTTAACATAGTTATTCTGTGCTATGCTAATACGATTTCGTTCACAGGCAATGGCTCACGCTGTAAATTAATCCTCGTTCCAATAGTTTTTGCTTCGGTCGTGCTTACATATAGCCTCCGACGTACACGTTTTTAGTGTCTGTCACGCAACGTTTTCCTCCCTCGTGGGGAAGGAATGTAAACGTTGCGTGACACACAAAGGACATCTGCATAGGAGGCTAGCTTACAAACTGGGTCATTCAACTAGCTTCGATAGTCCCCTTCACGGTTCCCTGCGCCATCTTGAAAGGTAGCCGTGCCTTTGCATCGAAGCGAGGCGAACGGTGAGCTTGCAATGATAGAGACCTTTTTTTAATACCTTAGACAATTATTCACAGGTCCCTATCAGTGCAAGCTCACCGTTCGTCTCGCTTCGATGCAAAGGCTACCTTTCACGATGGCGCAGGGAACCGTGAAGGGGTCTATTGTTTGTACTGCGAAATTCCTTGTATTGAAAAACGCTACCTCTTTTCAAACTTCAATTTACGTCCAAAGAGATATTATTATACCACATTATGGTGGATCATTTGAGTATGATTTGCTCACGAAAAACGAATTGTTGCGATTTAAGAAATTTTGCAGTAAACCGGATCGGAATGCAAGCGTTTGGTCTAACCAAGACCAATAAAAATGAAAATAAAACAAGCTAATATCATGTTCCCTTTTTTCATTTGAAGATATTAACGAGTGTGAAACAGTCCCGAACATTTGCGCCAATGGTAGATGCATAAATACGGATGGCGGTTATGAATGTAATTGTAGCAGGGGATACGTGGCAAGCACGGACAAGATGTACTGCATAGGTAACTCATATTGCTAGGACAGAGTGCATATTCGTACACGTAAATGATAGCCTACGTAGCTGCCCAAAATGTATGGGGAATGTATGGGGGGAGGTGGGGAAGGGGACGAAGGTGAATGGGAAGAGCAGGGAAAGGAGGGCCCTCCTTTCCTCCCTCCCCTCTCCCCATTCCTTATCGTCGATACAAATGATGCTTAAAGACTGCTGAAAATGGAGCTAGGATGCATCACAGAGGTTCAGAAAGTTTTGGGAGAAAATCTTCAAATTTCATCGGACCCTAACTCAGGTCAAGGCTAATTTATCAATCGAAATGGAATCCAGCGCGTTAGGAGGATATCGAAGGAAAACGGGAAAACCAGAAATGAATCCTTGAATCAAGGGAGAGACTCAACAAATTCTAAAAATTGATGTTTGATATCACACAGATGCAACGCCTGGTTACTGTTTTGAGGACATCATCAACGGCTACTGCTTCAAAGGCTTGAGGGCAACTACAACCAAGGCAGGATGCTGCTGTTCAATGATGAAAGCAAAGGGTTGGGGAACGAACTGTGAACGATGCCCTGCTAAAGGAACAAGTAAGACCTTGGTCTTTAGGACCAGTTCAGTATTCCTCCTCCTTTCGGATCATTGTCACCTTTTTCTCTTCCTTTAACTTATTCTCATCCTATGATTTTACGCTTCCCGTTTTTGCTTTTATTTTAACTGTTTTTCGCTATTTTCAGTTGAATTTTCCCCATTCAGAGGCGTTGCCCATTCACGATTCCCTTCTTGTTCTCTTAGGTGTATATAACAAGCTCTGTGGAATGGACCTGCCAACAACAGCCATGCCACCACGTAAGTAACAAACTAGCCAAAGACAGTCCCATAGCAAGGCATAGATATCTGTGAAGGGAGGGAGGGTAAGCAAATGTCAAAGGGGTGGGGGGAGATTAGAGTGTACCAGTCTCATGCTGACTACCCTTCGATCGAGCCCACAATATAAGGCAATGAAATACTGGGATTATTGTTTCAGCGGTGAACGAGTGTGCAACGATGACCGGTCTTTGTCCAAACGGAAGATGTGAAGATATGCCTCATGGATACAGATGTGTTTGTAACACTGGCTATGTTTATAGAAACGGTACATGTGTTGGTAAGTTGAAAGCAAAACACTTTTACCTAATTAGCTAGTGCAATTGTTTGGGTTCAATAAGTTGACATAAGCCTTTGAATCTTCATTTAATGGTGGTCATACAACTATTTCAAAAAAGGTTGTCATCGCCAAAGGCGATAGGCGATAGGTCATTGCGACATAAACATGGTATCGATGAATGCAAAGAACATCGAATCAGTCTCAGCACGAAGGTCCATACTCTTGACGAGAAGAAGAAGAAACACAAGTCATTCCAGCTATTCTTGGATCTTGGAATGACCTATCTCCTATCGCTTTTCACTTATCCCCTATCGCCTATTGCCTTTGACGATGACAACCTTTTTTGGAAAAGGTATATACTTATTTCAATAAAGTTAGTCACCAAAAACCTAGAAAGCTGTGATCGCTGAGAATCATGGGAAATATTTTATTTACGACAAGAAAAGCTTTTGACACAAACTGCAGAAGTTGAGGATGCTCAGAGTTGAGACTGTAACTGGTAGAAGATCTCAAGTCCATCAACAGTTATCAAGCGGTTAAAACATGTAAAATGTATCTACCCATAATCCTTGTCGGCCTCAGCTTTGTAGCTTTTCAGGTGACTAAGTTCATTGAAATAAGTGTATACAGCCAGAAAAAAAAGCTATTGAAGAAATTTATTAATCTGAAAGTGATGCCAAAAATTAGTAATCTTTTTTTAGGATTATTATTATTTTTGCTTATTTTTTTGCATAATGCTTTACAGACAGGAATGAGTGTGTCGAGAATCCTTCACTTTGCCCAAACAGCCGCTGCGTGAATACTGAAGGCTCATTCCGATGCACTTGCAACAAGGGGTACAAGCCCGGACCCGATGGACGAGGATGTGTAGGTAAGATAAACAATGCATGGTCTCATTTTCAGCGGAAGGGACACTCATAATTGATTTGTGGATGCCATTGTCGTTCAATTCCAAACAAGCATATAAGATCCATTCATTTAGCCAGTATATAACGTCCTTTGTTTTACGAGCCTGATGCTATCAAACTTTTAACCGCGTTTTATGATCAAATTGGAAATAGCTTGTTATTATTTGCGGAGTGTGGTAAACAGAAGAACTCTAAGAAAAGCCCTTAAAGAACAGTACAGCAGCAAGAAGCAACTCTACTAACATGATAGTTTCAGGAATCGAACCAACTTAGAGATACTGCAGAAAGAAGCTGGACTATAGCAGCATACACAGAAACTCTGGCTCTGCATCCAGGAAAAATAACGTATTTAACAGAACTAATACCTTTTATATGTTTACAGATGTGAATGAATGTGTTGAGCAAAACGTCTGCGAAAATGGACGATGTACAAATACTATTGGTAGCTTCAGATGTACTTGTAACACTGGTTACACACTTTCGTTAGACAAAAGTCGGTGTGATGGTAGGTATTGCGCTTTTATTGGTCTCTAAGAGCATTTTTTCGTATCACTGTGAAAAAGTCGTCGTCGTATGCGTGCCTGGCAGTGACCGGGATGTTTTCTAGAATTTTGATTTGGGGATTATTTTCTCGCGCAATGTGATTGTTCTGGCAGACTCGTGAATTTGCGTTGACCATGTCTATGCCGTGTTTTGGGTTTTTGATTGGATGGAGAGTAATTTCTCGAGCAATGTGATTGGTCGGATTGGTCACGACCTTGTTCGTGCCGTGAGCGTTTCACAGTCATACGAAAACTGCTATATGTCGCTGCCCAGTTTAAGAGTGCAGAATTCTGACTTCCCTGACCTGATAGAGCGCATAAAGTAAAAGAAAGTACATCGCCGGAGAGGTTGAAAAGAGGCTGATCATATCAACCACATCGTGAGCGAGTACAGCAGAGTACCATTTTTCTAATTCACACTTTTCTTTTAGATATGAATGAGTGTCTTAAGCCAAATGTCTGTCGTAACGGAAGATGTGTAAATGTCGGTGGAGCATTCCGATGCATATGTAAAACTGGATACGAGTTAAGTGAAGACAACCGCAACTGTGTTGGTGAGTAATAGTCTGGAAAACACATATACGATGTTGCTCAAATGGATAAACTGATTTGTACGTATGTCCTTCACTGCTATTGCTCGATACTTCAATCGTACAACTCGCGAGTGAAGACAACTGTTACTGACTGGCCGAGAGCCGACAGCCAATCCTTGATATCGCGTGAACTTGACATTATAAATGTGTAATCTGCTGGAAAACCTACAGATAATAGATTTATCATGTCAAGTTCACTCAAGGTCACGGCAAAGATTGAAATATTTTTTCGAAAGCAAAATTTAACTTTTATTCTTAGTTTACAAAATGTATGATAAAACGATTATTGAATTTAGTTTTCGCATGATATCGTAAATTATCAATACCTCGGCTGTTTTATCCGCCTTAGTCTAAGGCTTCGGTAGATTATACTGCCTTGGTGTTGATAATTTACGAGATAATTTATTCGCTCAATTACTTACTTACTTCACGTAGATACCAACGAGTGTAAGAGTCAAGGGCAGATGTGCCGTAATGGCGTCTGTGAGAACACTCCTGGAAGCTATCGTTGTGTCTGTAACAGTGGATTTGCGTCTACCTCGGAGGAAAACAGATGTGAAGGTCAGAATAGAAACTGAACAAAGGAAAATCTGCAAACATTTTTTGTCTAGCATCACTACTCTTATTGCACTGTTCGCATAGATTCCCTACGGTATACAGTCAATCCAAAAAACGTTGTCGTCGACCGGCTCAAGCCTACGCGACTGGACCGAAAGGAATATGGGTAAAAATCACTGAAGCGGTTAAATATTCGTTCTGAATTAATTGTTCCCGCTAGTAATAAGATAATAATGGCGAGAAACGATCCATCAAATGCATGTCTTCGGGTTTAGGTGAAGAAAAACAAAGTAGTTATGATTCAGTTCACAATTCCGAAAATATGAAGGCATTAATGAACGTCTCCTCCAACACTTCCCGCCTCACCTACGAAGGTTCGTGCTGTAAACCAGGCATAACTAGTCAGATAAAATTATGGAGTCAACTCGGCTTCAATGATTACTACCCAGAGTTCCTTTCGGTCCAGTCGCGTAGGCTTGTATTGGTCGACAACATTTTTGAATTGACTGTATATTCCTAATGCGGCGCTCGATTTGAAAGACAAACAGACACCCTCAAGACAAACAATAGTGCTCTCCCAACATCCCACGCGTTTAAAAATCACGATAAAAACTGTTAATCCTTAGTACTGATTAAATTGTAGATATCAACGAGTGTATATCGGTGCAAAACGTGTGTTTGAATGGAAGATGCGTCAACTCCCCCGGAAACTACCGATGCGTCTGTGACGCTGGTTATGCTGTAAGTGCAGATGGGCACAGATGTGTAGGTAAGACAAGAAAAGATGCATACTTTACCATTACTTCGTAAAAGTGCAAGTTTCTTTGGCCATACGGACCCAATAAAGGAAATGCACTTTTTACGGATGTCATTGGTGAATAGGTGATCTATATCTCTAATATGGACCCCATTCATTCTCGAACGATTTTCACTTTGTTCTAATATCATATATAAGTTTCTCTGACGTGATTGGTCAATAGATGGTCAATTATCTTCCATATTGACCTCATGCATCCTTGAAAGACATGGGCGTTGCTCCTTCACTACTGGTCAATAAGCAATCCAAAATATAAAGTACAAGATTCACTTGTGACGTATTCTGACACCATTGGTCGACATATGGCCCGTGATGTTTTAATACGTCCATCTCCTTTGAGCTATATACTTCAAAGGGATACACTGTGGTCAGTAGATTTGACACTAGTCAGCTTGATGGGTCAGACAGATAACGAGCAAGGAAAAAGACAAACTTCTATTTTCTAACTACTCAGCAAGTACTAACTACTAACGATCACATGAAAATCACGTTTTTTCATTAAACCTAGAGTTACATTTTTTTCTTTTTCAGATATTCGTAGGGCTCAATGTTTCTCGAAGATCTTAAATGGCCAATGTTCAGAGCCACTGTTGAATCTATTGACAGTCTCTCAATGTTGCTGCGGTATGGATAATGGGGGTCAGAGGGGGTGGGACACGCCCTGTTCCCCTTGTCCTCGAAAAGGAACAGGTACGTCTTTAGCTTATAATTCAATGAATCAAAACTCAAGTTAAGTTCTTGGAAATTCTCCGATATATCAAATAGACCCCTTGCACTGAGTCCTAAACTAAGAGTTGCTTCTTTTTTCAGCCGAATACAAGCGAGTTTGCTGTAAAGGGCCTGGAATGGCATGTGACGGTACAGGTAAGAATGACAACATGATATAAAGGCTTATAATTAACTTCCTTCGAAAAAAAAAAATTACCAAAAAAGTATTTTAATGAATTCAGAATTTGTGTTGGTTTTCAACTTGACCCACATGCACTTGCTCACACACTATCATTACCTTCGAAATACTATGCGTGCAACTCATTACTCACACGTTAATCACTATGTTAATTTTTTTTCAATATATATATTTTTTAGTTAGTCTAAATGAAAAAAACTATGTTTTGAATAGATATTGATGAATGCCAGAACACCGCAGGAATGAAGATAGGAATATGTGAGAATGGAAATTGTCGCAACACCAATGGAGACTTCGTCTGTGACTGTAAGACCGGTTATCGAAGTGATTCGACTCGAAAGCGTTGTATCGGTAAGTGAACATTACCAAATAGATTCCACTAAAAATGTAGCCGCAGATGTCCCTGGGCTCGTGACGCAGAGCGTTGCGTGACGACCCTAAGGACGTTTGCATACGAAGCTACGGGTCATAGAGTGGTTACCAATGAATAATTTCAATACACCATTAATATCGTGTTCTAATATTTTAAATCTTAGAAATTGACGAGTGCTTGGAGAATCCTCAGCTTTGTAAAGGAGGAACGTGTAAGAATCTCCCCGGAACATACCAGTGTGTCTGTCCAACTGGATTCAGCTTCAGCTCCGCAACACAGATGTGCGAAGGTTAGATTTAGGTTTAGACTTTATGTTATCTCTGATGAAGGAGATATAGACAGTCTTCCTGTGGTACCGATTCAACATCAGTCCTCATGACTCTTTCAAAAAAAAAGGGATGGGGTTAGGTAAGGTATAGCTAGAGAAGCGCAGCGTACATTAAATCTCCTTCAATAATTTTTATTTGTTTTCCCTTTTGACAGACATTGACGAATGCGCAGTCAAAGACCAGTGCGTCTATGGAACGTGTATCAACTCAAGAGGCAGCTTCTTGTGTGAATGCCCACGTGGACTAACCCTAGATGCAACCAAACGAATTTGTCAAGGTGAAAACACTCGATCTTTTTCAAACATTTTGCGCTATTTGCACCTAAAGTGTTTCCTGCAATTACATGCATTTTGAAGAATTAACCAACAATTTTTCGTGCGCACAGAGGGATCATTTTCCTTATATAACTGCAAGTTTTGATGCGATTCTTATTGTTGATTCAGATCGTCGAACTGCCCAATGCTGGACAAAGATTGTGCTTGATAAATGTGAAGAACCCATCAATGGTGCTGTTACCAGGGAAGTGTGTTGTCAGTCGGCTCTTGGTAAAGGATGGGGAAGCCCCTGCCAAAAGTGTCCGACTTTGAGTAAGATGTTCGAATACTTGGTTATTAGAATGTTAAGTAAATGTGTGGGTTTCTGAAGCTGTGAGAAAGTAGAGAGGAGTCATTATGGATGGATTGAAGTCAGTAAGCAAGCAAGCAAAGGAATGAAAACAAGAATAAAGGAAATATAAATTTTAGGAATGAAAGAAAATAGAATGGATAGAAAAAGACAGAAGGAAAGAAGGAAGTGGAAGAAAGGAAACAAGGAAAAAAGAGAGATGAAATAATAGAATTGCAATGGAAGATCGTAAAAGGCCAATGAATGGTATGGATGTAGGGAAGGATGGAAGAAACCAATCAAAATGTTATCCAAAAGATTGACAATAACGCCTCGCTTTACCAATGCATCCTTTTCTTTTTCAAGGACAAAAGTGTGATCCTGGTTATGCCGTCCAGAATGAACCAAGATGTACAGGTACGAATGGTTGACACACAAAGAAAATTTTCTGTACTTATTAAAAACACAACCTTGCGCACCACTGCCTTATGGCTAGAGTCACTGTATAATACTCTCGCATGTTTTCTCACCAGATGTCGATGAATGTTCGGTATTCCCTGGGTTGTGTCGCAACGGCATCTGCAGAAACACACCCGGAAGCTACCGATGCGAATGTTCACCAGGGCTAACATTAGATCTTACAAGGAATGTATGTGTTGGTAGGTATTACTGCAGAGACTTGGAGTGTTATTTGACCCATAGATGCAAATCGACATACAGTAATTTTTTCCCCCCACTGGATGTACAAGAAAGTATACACGCACAAATTAAAAGATTCCTTTCTTTTCCTTATGCTCATATTTGGTTTTCTTTGGTAACGAAGGCATGCTAGAGAAAGCCTTTCTTCGGGAAGGAGACGTTGAGTCTTATGAAAGGGTAAACAAGATGCAGTAGAGAAGGTCGAAGAGGGAAGAATATGTATACTTACAGCATTCGTATCTCTAGTGAAATCCTAGCTTATTGTAATGAGGAAACTACATCCCTGTGGAAGTCAAAATCGCGGACAATAAGGAAGAAAAATATAGAAATAGGAGGCTGTGTTAATGAGCGCGGAAGAAGACGAAATTGAAGAAGAAAAGAAAGAACTTTTTAACGACTTTATGTACCCGAAAAATAACTTTCGCATAATATTTCCATTTTCAGATCTTCGTAAGGACACTTGTTATATGTCAGTCTCAAGCGCCGGGTGTGGAAAAGCGTTCCGTGGAAGTTACAGAAAAGATGATTGTTGTTGTTCATCCGTCAAGGCTGCTGGATGGGGAAACCCTTGTCAAGAGTGCCCATTACAGAACACTGGTATTAATAATACATTCTTGTTTTATTACTATTATTACTTTTCTACGGTACCATTATTTTGACTGGCATCGTTCTTGACGCAATTATCGACCGACCACTTGCGCATCGACCACTCGGTTTCCTCTGATCGGTCGTTTACTAAGTGTCGAGTGAAGAAGAAAAGGTAATATGCGTTTTTTCTTTTCTTTAAGATGAATTCAAAAGGCTGTGCGGTACTGATAAACCAGGATTTAAGCTCATCGGACCGAGAATCTCGGGTAAGTACTAAGTCAGTCAGGACTACCGTACCAAATACAAAAACACTATTCCTTCCGCTATCAAATGAGAACTAGAAGCGCAATGGTAGATCATTTCAATTTGATCCGTCGTCGAAGGTGTTAGTCATAAGCTTCTGGCTCAGGGGAGACAGAGAAATCAATTTCTACGTGATCAATGCAAAATGAATGATATTTAACTGTGATGTGTTTGTTTTTGACTTTGGACACTTCATATGTACTAGAGAGAATTCCTGAATTGACCCGAAATTGATCTCTGTGGTACATTTTCTTTAGATATTAACGAATGCAGCATGATGGAAGAACTGTGCCTTAATGGAAGGTGTGTCAACAAACAAGGAACATTCCAGTGTGAGTGTAACCAAGGATACGGTATCAGCGCTGATGGACGATTGTGCGAAGGTAAGATTTCAAATTGGTTTAACCATGCTTATCTTTTAACGTCCTTGTTTTAAGAGGAAAGCAATTAATAGCGCCCTCGTTCCAATATGGAATTGGAATTTAAGAGATTATTGCGCAGAGAGGAAAACCGGAGATCTCAACTTCCACACGTTATTGAGGCTTCAACGCAGTTCTAAGTTGTAACACCAAGCATACAGGAACATTTGTTGATCTAATCCTTATTCATTGTTTCTAGATATCGATGAGTGTATTATTTCTGCTGGTCTGTGTGGTAACGGCACATGTACTAACACTCCTGGTGCATTCCGCTGCGACTGTTACCGAGGGTTCCGGAACGCACCAATGATGATGGAGGTCTGCATAGGTAAGCTGCTAGACATTGATTGGCTAGGCAGAATCATGTGACTGGTTACGTGAAGGAGATAGCGGTAGACTTTGATTGGCTAGGTAGAACCACATGACTGGTTGCGTGGAAAAGATGGTGACATTAGAGGTCTACTTAGGTAAAATTCTAGACTTTCATTGGTTAGATAAAATCATGTGACTGGCCAGGTACAAAAAATGGGGGCATGATAGGCCTGCATAGTTAAAATTCTAGACTTTCATTGGTTACATAGAATCATGTGACCAGTCATGTGGAAGCAAAATGGCATGGCTATCTTTATAGCTATGGCCTACATTTTGATTGGCTGGCAGAAGTAGGCTGGTGATCAGTCAAATGGGAGTGCTTGGAGGACTATGCAAGCTCCATGATTGTTTTGATTGGCTGATGGTTAGTCATGTGACAATCAAGCAATGATTACTCATCTGGAATGCTTTTAAGACCCTATGCATTGATTGGCTGATAGGCACCCATGGTTGGCCAGTGACAATCAGGTTAGGTTATAAGATCATAATGATCTCATGTGTTTTATTTTTTTAGATATTAATGAATGTGAGCAGAGCCCTTGTTCAGATGGAAGATGTGTGAACACTATTGGTAGTTACAAGTGTGTCTGCCCTGATGGAATGGAACTCATGAAGGATGGAGTCAGTTGTGAAGGTATGTAAACAATATTATTTTGTCCTTTCTAAACAAGTGACAGGAGATTCCACCTTAAAGTGCTTTTGAAACCAAATTTTCATCCTGTATTTTACTATGAATCATATAAAAATCATGAGTTTCTGATTATCATAGTGCATTTGTTTTGAAATTTAGTTTTTGAAAATATTTTTTTTCCCTTTGAAAAATGTCACTAGTTAGAGAATCACTACCAATATAGCATGGAATCATGGAGTTTAAAACAGATATGCTCAAAGCAATATAGCACTTCACTTATGTATGTTCTTACACAAGTCTTGAAAATTAGATATGAAGTTTTTGTCAGTTAATTAACAAATAAAAAATATTTTTATCTTTGATTGGAAAAATCATTTAAATAGGTTTAGTTTTATTCTGAGATCAGTTCTTTTCAAGCGAGTCATAATATAAGATTCACCAAAAGATAATAGTGAATGTAATCTTATTAATGCACAAATGGCTCAATTTTCTAAGACAGGCTTCATTATTATCAACCTTTAGGAGAACATGCTTTGTTTTGTCATCATTCACTTCGCATGGAATTGTCCCACAAGAAATTAAAAGCTATTGCAACCCATGCAAATTGGCCCTAAAATTTGGTATTATTGATAAACCTCCTAGCTTGCAGTAAGGGACCATTCATTATTTGCCGAGGGAGTGGGTGAGATACGCCAAGATTAATTCAAGCAAACTAAAAACATTATGACTCCTTCAAAGACAGGGTTTCCCACTTTTTATTAGGAACTTGGGATCCCCCCATCTCCCCCCCCCCCCCTCCCCCTTTAATCTCTAATAATTTCTGAGTCTATGCTGCTCCCCCTCCCCTCATTCTTGCCAGCTCACCCCCTGGCATACAAAAATAATGAATGGTTCCTAATTCCCAATTTGTGGTTCAACATTCCCCCTTCTTAAGGAAATGCAATTCTTAAGATGTAAAAATTTTCCAATGTTTTGATTCTTAGGTGAGGATTTAGTGCAAGTGCTCTACAAACCTCTTTACCTTGAGTGTAATGTCTTACCATTTCAGATCAATCGTGTTATTTCCCCAGAGTATCATTTCTTTGTTTAATGATTACACATAAATATGGATACAACTCAAACAAGAATACTATTCTCAAGAGAATGACACATGGTCTAAAATGGGCAAAACATTACGCTCAATCTAAAGAGATCTAAAGAGATCTTTCGAGCAAGAGATGAATAAGAAAATAAAATACGAAAATACGTTTGATATTTATGTGTTGTCCATCTACCTCTAGATAAAAATGAGTGCTCTGATACTAATGGTGTAATCCATGGACGATGCCAGAATTTTAACGGTGGCTATCAGTGCATCTGTAACATTGGGTTCGAGCCGACAGCCAACATGAAGGACTGTGTGGGTAGAAACAATTTTTTATTTACAAGAATTTATATTTATAAATTAATAATAGAATATATTAGTAATAGAATTATGAAATAATTTTAATATGTTTAAATAAAAACTGTTTACCCTGTGTTACCTAGCTGTGCCAGCCGAAAAATTATAAAAGGTAAAGAAAGAAAGTTTGTCAGTCAAGGAATAGAACTCCATCTTGAAAACGAACCTCGCCTGTATAGGAAGGCTAGGTCACATTTTGAAATCCCTTGGCTTTCAAAACAGAAGAGAGAAAACTAACTGGAGGACATCTATAGATGGAAATAACTACGTAGCTTCTAAAGAGTCAGTTGGTTTTAGAGAAGACTTCCTGACCTAATCTATTGTTCAGCTAAATAGGTATCCAGGCCCTTTTCGATAGACATCGGTGTAAAAACTCTACTGTGTTCTTCATGCAAAGATTGACTGAACATCTAGACTTTTATAGAAGGTGCTGGTGAATTTATGCGTTATTTTGTTGGTATTTGGATCAGATCTATGACGAGTGTTTGGGTCGAGAACGGTCGATGTGCTGAAGTTTTGTAACAATACTGTCGGTAGCTACACCTGTGCATGTAATGCTGGATTTTTTACTTTATCAGCCTGATGGGAGAACGTGTGAAGGTATGACACTTCTTCGTTCTTTCTCTTCCTTCCTTCCTTC
The DNA here is from genome assembly GCF_029948245.1 of Actinia tenebrosa. Lineage (NCBI taxonomy): Eukaryota > Metazoa > Cnidaria > Anthozoa > Actiniaria > Actiniidae > Actinia > Actinia tenebrosa. Next base: position 24,556,027 of record NW_028292569.1, on the reverse strand, counting down.
CTTCCTTGTCACTTGACCGTCTCTTCCCTTCTAAATTCCCTCTTTCTTCCCATCCCCTCCTTTCCTTCACTCGACCTTCATTCCTGTTTTCATTCTCTTCTTTCTTCCTCCCCCCTACTCCCTCCCTCCATACTTTCATTCTTCTCCCTCCCTGCGTCCTTTTGTCTCGCTCCTCCCGTCACTCCAGGACTAGATGCCCACTTCGTTTGAATTTTACAGCATGAAATGGTCAATTATGAAAACTCTTAATCAATTTGGCTTGATTTAATTTAAAGATCTCAACGAAATGCAGGGAGAACCCAGACCTCTGTGTGCAAGTGAACAAATTCCACGAATTATAGTAGGAGGTGACTTTTGTACATGTACCCACCGGGTACTCGGCGTCCGTCGATAGAAGATCATGTATTGGTAAGCAAAGCAAAATGTCATAGCAATTATTATGCAATCTAAAGTCATGGAATAAATTTTGCGTTGATGTAAGTTTCCTTTTGAACTTGTGATTGTTTGCGTTCTTATACTTAATCAAACATTGTCGGCAAAATCAAATTTTCAAAAAATCATGTATTTGAGATATATCACGCGCATGCTCGATTGCTGGTTTTACCGTGTTTATGATCAGAAGACAGAGACGTGTTTCGCTGCAAAGTCGTTTCAAACAACTATTTGTTAGAAAATAAATATAATACGGCTGCGTGTGTGTGCTCTTTACTGTGTCTAATCACTCTGGGAGCTGTAGAGGAGAGCACTCGTTAAGCAATAAAAACACCTGCTACACTCCTTGTGTTCCTAACTTGCTTCTCCGTGTTCTATCACAGCTTCTCGTGTGTTATATCAACATAGACATGCGCGCGCATTTTATATTCCTTAAATAAGTATCAATAACAATTTACAGCGTTGCCACTTAACATATTTTTCTCTTTCAGTTATTTGTATTTGGAATAATTCAATATATAACGTTATAGAGATCAGTGGGAACGATCCACGTCTGTTGCGTAGCACTTGTGTATGACTACACTCCGCGCATATGTAAAAGGAAGTACATATTTTCGATTTCGAAAGACCAGAAATGATTCTCCTGAACGCGGCAATCTTCCTCTTCAATATGTGGATGAGTGTCAAGAGATCCAACTTTGTACAAACGAGGCGTTTGCAGAACTAACTCCAGGGTCCTTCACATGCCTCTGCGGGCCAAGGATATGAAATAGCTAAGGGAACTACTAATGCGTGGGTGATATCAAAAATCCCATATACAATCGATTAGCTCACAAATTCAAAGGTAGAGACAGGTTTTGGAATTGACAGCTCACCCGCAAAGTTTCTCTGTTACATTTTAACTCAAAAACTTTGTGGTGAAATATAAAGATTTTCCCTTTTTCCATTTTTTGTCGTCCTTTCAAATTTAACCTTACAATAAATACAATACGCTTTTTTTGAAGGATGTTTCCATACGAGTTGCTGAATTCTATTGGGGTTCAAAATCCGAGTGGAATTTCAACTGCCGTCTGCCTACACCCTTGTCAATAGAATTACAGGGGCGAGTATTTGACACGACCTCTTATACTCTTTTTTGTTGATGTTTGTTTTTTATTTCAAAGTTCGACTACTTTGGAAATATTTTTAAAGTCCGAGTAGTAAGGACTTGGAAATATTATGAAGTACTAGAACTTGAAATGGTTGCGGTCGTATTTTGATGGGGGTGTTTCAAACCTACTGCACCGTGGTCAAATAAAGAAACCCTGGTGGTCGATGAGCTCATAATTAATACTGAGCATAATAATGTCTGTTCTCTCTGTTTCAGATATTGATGAATGTAAGAGGAATCATCTCAGTGCATGAGAATGCTTATTGTTCAAACATGTTGGCTCGTTCCGATGTGATGTAAACCTGGTTTTGTTGGTGAGATGGGATTAACGTGCACAGGTAACATTTCTAACAAACAAACAAAACCCCTTACTTCCTAACAAAAATGCTTACATAATTTATTTCGATATTCATTATCAGAATTGCGCGCATTATCTAACATTCATAAACGTTAGGAGCCACAAGAACATGTAATTTTGGGATAACCATCAGCATAAACTATAGAAATAGCACTTCTATTAAGAATATAATCTACTGTCCAACTTCCTTTGAATTAGATTTCTCTTTCTCAACTGCCTGTGGCTTGTCCCTAGGTTCAAAGGATGGGCAAAGCGGCCTTGAACAGTTCAATTGATGATGAAAATGCAAATATATCACTTCAGTTCTATCACTATCAAGCGACCCCACTCTCGGGTAATAGCTACTGGTCGATCTAGTTGACCGCTCACCAAGGTTTTCTGGTGTAGTACAAAGATGCCACTATAGTAAATGTATTACTGTAATTTCTCTCAGATGTGGAGGAATGTGCGACCGGAACTGCAAGTGTATCACTCCATGGACATGCGTTAATACTCCGGAATCCTATCAGTGCGTTTGTGAAAACTGGTTACGGAGATGGTACCGAATGTAACGGAATATGATTGATATAATGAATTATACCGGGTGTACCGGGATTATACTCGACTATGAGGGTAATGAAAGGAAGTGATGAATAACTCAGCGGTGTTTTCCATTGCCGGGTGTACCGGGATTGTTCCCGATATGGATGACATGGCTACTTATACCGATTGTACCGTGGATTTACCGGTGGGGGTAAAGAAAATAAAGTGTAAGAGAAACTCCATACCTTTCATACGGGGGTTGGTACCCCATTGACTGGAGATCATTGTCAATCGATAGAATCAACGAGTGCCTCAACCAGCCCGAGCTATGTGAACATGGTCAGTGTGTTAACCAAGGCCAGGTCATACATGTGTGACTGCGAGCTTGGGTACCTCCGCCAACAGACAAGATGAGCTGCCAAGGTAAGGAGAACAAAACCTAAGAGCATGCTGGCATGCCATGAAGTGTTGGGTGGGCGCGAAACGCGAAATTTCTCCTATTGGAACTAAAAAACTTATGCCAAAGTAATGCATTTTAACCTACATACGCAACGCCGCCTTAAAAAAAACTCTTCATCGAGTTTATGCTTTCATCATTTTTTGGACGCCATGGATGAACGGTTTTTTGCATTGATGAGAAAGTGGTCGACATTTTGACGAACGCCAACGATATATCAACCTACAGGCCGGAAGTAGTTGACGTAATTTTCCTCGAAGATGCTTGCCCTAATTGCTTCTTCGTTTTCAAGGCTTCCTTGTCATAAAAAACGTGTAATGGCATCAAATCTCAGTTTGCTTTGCTCCGCTTCGTACACCACTCATTACCTATAATCCTATTAACCAACATCGGAAAACACGTAGACATCTAGGTGTCTTCCTTTCCTATTCCAGATATGACGAATGCAAAAAGAATTCAAAATACCTTTGGTGCCCAGGACGTTGCGAAAAACAAAACCCGCCGGGACTGTTCCCGGTGTATCTGTGAGCCGAGGCTTTCAACTTACAGATTGGGCCAGTCACTGCACCGTTAGTACAAACAAAATCACTTTTAAAGTTCTCAGTAAAAAGCGTTGAATTTTGGGAGCACCAGAGAATTTGACTTATATTTCAATAATGATGATCAACGTCCCTCCTTTTTAAAAATATATATGAGTGTATTTTTTACGCTGAGACTTTTTACTAATGTTACATACAGCCCTCCTATATAATTATAACTTAGGTCACTACTTGTGTTATTTTTTGGCTTGATCGAAGATATCGACGATGCCTCGCTTTCTGGCATTTGCCCGAATGGAGGTGTGTTAACACAGGTGGGTAGCAAAACACTTTGTGATATGTTCTGTGAAGACTTTGTGATTAACCGTGATGGTACAGGATGTAATCGGTAAGTTTCTATGGAAAAAAGCCTCGCAATTTGTTAAATAATACAAAATTCTCGTGGTCTAATCACTCATGACTCAAAATCCCTTGAGGAAATAAATACCAGAACATCCTTATGCTGGTTGAATGCTAATACAAGAGAAGGCTAATAAAGAATAGCTTTGTTATCGTCACCATTAAAAAGAACACCAGACACTGCTAAACATAAAAAAAAACCCTCCAAACGAGATAAACAAAAACCTAGCGCTCCGCGGCTCCTTCGGGCCGGCTGTGTCAATGTTTTTTTTAGTTTTTTGTTCTCAGTCATATTTTTCATAATTCACATCCTTGGCGGTCCGCGCCTGGCCTAGGTCTGGGGGATGCTTGTCATGGGACCCCCCTGGTCAGGGCCTGTCCATTCCCCTTTATCCATGGTGGTGGTCCTACTAACCGACTGTGGATCCACCCTCCCATGATGGGGAGGTTGCCGTGTCGGTCGGGGTTGGGGGTGGGTCCGCCTCGACAAATCGCGCGCTGTTTGGCTATTTTTTTATGACGATAAGGCTTGGGACTAACGAGAAGTTCGAGGTGACAAAGTAGAGAATCGACGGTCCCCGTTGTTTTACAAATCCTTTTTAGCACTATCTGCCCCCGGGTGAAATTCCTTTATCTAATGGATACGTCGATGCTGTTGTTCAATAAGTTTATCCATATCCACTTTTCCACTCGGTGGGATGATATTTATTTATCATTTTATATATCTCCATGATACGCTATCCCATGCTCTTCGTACAAACAAACCCGGCCCCCAAGCACTCACCCATGAGCTTACGGTCATACAATCGCGCGCGTCATTCCGCCTCCCGTTGGGGGTTTTTTTTTGATTGATTTGGATCACTCGAAAACCTCGAAAAAAAATGCGTGTTATTTGAATTATTTTTGTGGTAAAAAAAACAATGGCTGAGCTTATGGTTTTCACTTCTCATTCCACTTTCACTTCATCACTTGAGTTTACAATATATGCTGATCCATGACATTTCGATAAGAGTAACAGACCATAAAACAAAGAAGTGAACCTTCATAACATGTGCAAACTTGTCG